>NW_010319584.1:0-12810 GCF_000700745.2 Antrostomus carolinensis | reverse complement strand
AAATAAAAGCAGACACAGTATGATCCCATTTCCATAAGCTCTGCTGGTTATAAGCATCTTGAGAAACCAATGAAAACATCTTAAAAAACATGTATTGAGAATGCAAGATTAAAAAGAAATAAGAAAGAAGATGGGAGAACAAGCCTTTGGTACAGAGTGAATACCATCTGAGTAACACAGAAGAGTTGCGCCGTATAACCATATATCCAATGACAGAAAAGGTAGCTGTAGACTGAGACATCCACCCCAACAAAGCCCGACTTTGAAAGGGTCCTGGGATCATGCAGGATAGAGCTTCAACTGTTCAGGTCATTGAAGTGATTATTTAATATGGGTCAGTAACTACCTCTATAGGGAGCAAAAGCAGATGATAGGTCTGCAAATGTTTAACAAAATTCTAATAGCTCAAAGTCTACTAAGCAAGTTAGAAAATAAAGATAGATTTTTCACCAGAAAGGTGAGTAGCTATTGAAAAAAATAAACGCAGAGTTTAAAGCATTTTTTTTTCTGGGAACATTTCCATCATTAACTTTCTCTCCCAAAAGAAACTTTCAAATGAGAATGAATTCAAGGGAACATTTCCATCATTAACTTTCTCTCCCAGAAGAAACCTTCAAATGAGAATGAATTCAGGGAAATTCTGTGATGTGTTGCATATGACATTGGTCTGGATTAGCTTCACTTCCAACCTCATAACCTACGAATCTCAAGGAAAAAATAAAAAGATTTTAAAAACTTAATTGTCAACATTTCCAAACAAATAGAACCAGTTGCTCTTTTCTGCCCTGGAAAAGCTAATAAAGCTGTTATTTGTCTGTGCAACTAATAGCTCCAGTGACCTGAAGCACTAAACTGTTTCAGTTTGCTGTGTGGAGGTCCAGTGTAGTTATCAGCTGCAGGATTTTTTAATGCCCCTCTCTTAGCAATGCCAGAGAAAATATGACAGGAAAAATACTGAGATCACACATTCTCCAAGGCCCTGGTTAGCTTACATCACAGGTGACTACAATGGAGATGTGATAGGGAAAAGATAAGGGAATGAACCTGGTGAGATAAATCCTAAATTCTGTCTTTCAGTTACCTTTTCTCCTTCAAACCATCTACTTACAAAAACTTTTATGATTTTCCTCTTCCTGTTGCAACACCTCCTTTTTATCTGGGACCCACTATGGAGAAATATTTGTTGATACTTTCTACAGGTGGCTTTGTGGTGGACTTTACTACTGACCAAAGTGACAGCTCTGCAGCTTAGACACCTAGGAATCACACCAAAAAAAAAGGAGTTTAATAGCATAAATTAGGTTGGAAGGGACATCTGGAGACTGTTTAGTCCAAACCCCTGCTCAAAGCAGGGCTAACTTGAAATTTGGATTCAGACCCCTCTCCAGTCAAGTTCTGAATATCTCCAGAGGGTGGAAAACCCACAACCTCTATAGGCAGCCTATCTCTTCCAAAGCCACCACATACTTTCAGTCACTTCACCTTCAGGGATGTGCACAATTCCATCTGACATGCCATTCATTGAGAATCCCTGTGCTGGCTCAGCATCGTGCTTGTGATCCTGGTAAAAATATCTCCTCAGCCCTTGAGGGCTCCCATGCATCCCATTTGCACCATGACATGACACCTTCTAGCTATACTAAAACCCTTATTAGGTCCGTTCATGAAGCAACTGCAGCAGCTCATAAAGTCTTGGGTAGATTTGGGTTGTCTACTGAGCTGGGTAAAACAGATTTCTAGTTTGTACTGCAGTCAGATTGAGTTCTTTTCACTGTGATGGAAAGCTATGATTATAATAGTTACAGGAAAATGTACAACACTTGGGCAGCTAAAAGGAGAAGATATGGAAAAGTGAACAGAAAGCTGGAGCTCTGAAAGCAAGGGTGATTTCCTGATTTCCTTGTTGGAACAGAGCTGGAATGAAACAATTCTAGGCCAAGATTTTAGCACGAGCTTAGCATCAGACTCGTGACACTGACATTGAACATCCCAGCTGGAATATGCCTACCTAGTAGACTATGAAATAAAATAGCATTATGGCCAGAATTTTAAATATAGACACAGACCTTTGCCTTTAGATCTATGCATGTAGGTTAAGCAGCCTCTTTTTCTTTAGAACTGAGCACTCAAAACCATCAACCCGAAACACAGCTGCTGGGAGCCATACAGCATTTTTTCATACCTATTTATTTATTAACCTAAATAAAAATGTCAGAGCCTAATATTAATCTCCTGATTATGGAAACTCTTGGCTTTGCCTGTTTCATTTTATTTCTATCCCAACAAAGAAATAAATCAGTCTGACAATTCAAGTTTTTCTGATTATTTCAGAACTGGGAGACTATCAAATAACAGAGGAAAACAGTTTGGAAGGCAACTCGCACACAGGATCACATGTAGGAAACCCCTGTCAGCTCCAGAAGAGGTGAAGTCTGTGAGCATTCAGGTAGGGGAACATACAGTAGTGTTTTTATTTTCAAAGTCCAGTGAGAAAAAGTGAGAAATGGGGGACTCCTTCCAAATTTCCACAAAACTTTGAAAAAAGTTTTGTTTGTTTGCAGGAGTCAGCTGAAGCGCAACTTGTGCCAAAGGGAAACAGCTTTAAAAATCAGTAACGGCTTGATGCCTTACTCATATGCAACAGACCTAGAGCAGAGGATCAGACAAGAGACCGAATGCCAACTAGAAGCAGGAACCCATCCAAAACATTACTGGAATTCATTCACTGAGCATTATGGCCCCGGCACCTCCACTGAACTGTCAAGTGCTCTTTGTCTGAAATGGCCCAGACTGCAGAAGTCATTAGACCATGTTGATTTTATAATATCTTCTTGGAAAAATCAGAAGATCTGTACCAGAGATGGGAAGATATTTATCCTACTATATAAGAGAAGGTAGCATGTAACACAAGGAAAGAAGAAAAAAAAAGAGAAGAGTTAGTTGTTCCGTTATTGTATGTTTCCATCATCATATCCTTTCTGGTATTTCTACACCTCTTTGTAGTAAAAATGGCCTTAACATACTTAATTTAACCTACTCATATTCACTGATGTGCTAAGGAGCTTACTGCCTATATTCCTCCTACTCTAAATCTCAGATCCACGTTCTTTTCTTCTGCAACACCTCTTCAGGCAGAATCAGCATTTGCTGTGGCTGCTCTGGACCCTGACTACTTCGCTAAGCAGATAGTCTGTACCTGCCAAAGAGAAAAGACAATATTGAGCTTTCCTTGTCTTTCCTATACCAGGAAAGAATCACAGAATCACAGAACCATAGAATGATCTGGGTTGGAAGGGACTTAGTGATCATCTAGTTCCAATCCCCCTGCCATCAGCAGGGACATCTTCCACTAGATCAGGTTGCTCAAAGCCTCATCCAACCTGGCCTTGAACATTTCCAGGGAGGGAGCACTTCCAGGGTAAGAAAGAAGGTAAAATCTGGATCAAATCAGCTCATGGTTTCAGGAATTACAGAGTCAGCCAGTGTGATTATAAAGCCTTTTCCTCTTTGGGAACCAACTTAACAACTTCCATGGAAGACTATAAAAAAAATAACCTAAGGTCTCAAAAAATCTGCTGGGATAATGAGGCAGCCTGTAGCTAACTCCCAAATGGAAGAAGATGCAAAGATAAAGGTGACTGCATGCTGAACCTACAAAGATTTAGGTAATTCAGAAAATCGTTTGTAAAGTTGGGCCTCGTGTGAGGTGGTTTTGGGATGCTATACCCAAAAGGCTGCTCGTGCTTCAGCCATAACATTAATCCTGTGTGAAGAGAAATGTAGAGCCTACTGCTTTCTGATGCCTACAAGGTACTAGTTAGAGGTAGTCCTACTCGAGTGCTGAACCTGATAAGATAAACTACTGGCAGCCCTGTCCTAGTGGATGGTATGTTCACCCGATAACACCAGATATACCTGACTGGGAGCATCTTACGACAAACTCTCTCCCGATCCTTCCCATGTTTGCAACCGTGCCCCCCTCCAGCAAGATTTGGCACATGAAAGGCCCAAACTAACTCAAATCATCAAGCAGCAGCCAGAAGGAACAACTTTCTTCCCTTTGGAGAGCTACCCAAGCAGCAAGCAAAACCACCTGGCCCCATTCCAGTTCCTGCCTTTGGACAGGTCTCCAGGCTCTCTTTCTCTACTCCTTTCATGTGCACACGGTAGCCAGAATTTGTCACCTTGCAGGCGTGTAATACTTATCCATTCTCATGACACCTTCCTATGAATGTTTTTTATTTATCCTTCTGCAATCCAATAGATCTATAAAATATGGTCAAAGCCAGAGGGTTCTTCAGAGGTTTTCTCTGAAAATAAATAAATAAATAAATAAAGCAATGAGTTATGGTTATTAAAATAAGATGTAGTACTGCCCTGCAGACAATCTCTGGCTTCGTTATTTCAGGCACTCAGCCAACAGAGAGGCAAAGCAATGAGCAAAACTGCAGAGTGCAAAGTCTAATTTGAAGAATAATTATTATCATTATATTGCAAGACTATGTTTCCTCACTTGGACCTGCATGAGAAATTTCAATCTTTGACTGATATTTGGCAGTCAGGCTCAGAAGATAGGGATCTGCAAAACTCTTGCAAAAATTACCAATTGCAAAAGAGATGGGGTGGTAGGAGGAAGACCTCTGGGTTTTAAATAGCGTGTGGAGGACACTGAGGACCACTCTGTCTCCAGGAAGTAGTCAGCATGAAAAGTGAGAGTTGCCATTGGAGGCAGGCAGGAGTGGAGGGTGTTTATGGAGATCATGATAACCCATATCCCTCTTCCAGGAGAGTCTGGCAAATTTCTCACTAACATCAATGTAAACCTGCAACCTTATCCTGCTAAATCTCCCCCTGCTTTTCTGTTTGTAAAGGGGAAGGTCTTCAAAATCACTTATGCACCACTTCTGCAAGGAATCCTGGGTCCAGGATGGGCAAGTAGTCGCGTGCCACCACCCTCCATCGTGGGCAACAACACACTGTCAGAGGACAGTCCCCAGCATGATGCCCAAAGCCAATGCCAAGCACTTGGGCAGCTCCTCTAGGGCTGGGGGATATCTAGGCACATCAGAGGGCAACTTCAAAAGCCTGAACACTCAGCAGTGTAGAGAGCAGACTGAAGTTTGCTGATAGGAGGTACTAAGTACAGGGCAATTTGTGAATTCCCCCCCTCCCACCCCTGTGAGGAGCCTTAGGGGTTTGAGTCCTTTCTAAAACCACAATCATTGCAGTCCTGATTTCCAAAGCTGTGTTTTAAGCAGTAGGAGTCAGTTGTGGGTACATTTGGAAATCCTGTCTGTTGTAAGCACTCTGTGTTTAAAAACATGGCCCTAAGTGACCGACGCATTTAGGTAAGTCTGACACTTGCAGCCAGCAGGTTTGCAGAGTGCAATAAGCCCCCTTATTGCAGGATTAATTTAATTTGGATTTACTACTCTCAAAATAAGAATGCCAGCCCTTGTGCACAGAGAGCTCCTGACATTTTAAAATGAGACAAAAGTAACACCCAAAGAAAACAAGAGGGCAACTATACAATGCAATGCAGTATAACTCTGTTCTGAGAGAGTAAGCAGCTCATCTGTATCAACAGCTGATAGGAAAAAAGGTAATGTTGGCCACAGACATCTGAAATTACCAGAAGCCACAATAAAAGCACACCAATGGTAATCATGACCTGTTAATAATAATTATGACAATAATAATTTTTAAAAATATATCTTTTAAATGACAAGAGCTACAGCAAGAGTGCTTTAAAATTCACATTTAAAACTGGTCATGTAGGATCCATGTTTTAAATAAAAGCACTACAGACAGCCTCATCACAGCTGCCATGCTGAACCCAGCTCAGGCACGCGGAGGAGAAGTGCTTGGTGAGTGGGTCACCTTGGGAAGGCATGAGTTCTGTAGAAGTGTCCATGAGCTTTGACATATCCTTGACACATGTCTACACATCCTCAAAGCACCTGGGCAGAGGCAAACATATGGCTCTGAAATCTCCCCGTGACCTCATTATCCAAGGGTCACTGGCTGGGGCAGGTCTAGCAGCTCCCATCTTCCTAGGGAGTTTTTAACCCATGACTGCTCATGTGGGCTGAAATGTTGAAGACAAAGGATGCCTCTCAGGTGTTTAATTGAAAGCAGGCAGAAGCTTTGAGATTTTTGCTTGTTCTGAATGAAGCACTATGAATGAGTGAAGCCAAAATATTTGCAATGTAGCTGTTCCACTGCAAACTGTGGGAGAGCAAAACTTGCCTCACCGCTGCCTGAGCAGTAAGCCAGTGGGACTCCTGCGTTGCACTCCTTATGGCCATTTACTCTTTGGCCTTAAGTCTCCCAAAGCCATTCATTATCAGCAACTGAGAGAGGACAGAGTAGCATGCTGCTGAGAAACCATAAAGCACACCAGCTCCTGGGAAAACAGTGTGTTTTGTGAGGCAAGCTCCTTTCACAAGTCAAAGAGGCCATGGTTCACCTTAGGGAGCTGACAGCCGATAAGGGAGGGAGGAGAGCAACCCCCCTGTACCCAACACTTCGGCTGAGAGCTGCTGGCAGAGCTCATGGAGACATGAACAGAAATAGCTGGGTCCAACTGCAGCAACAGTTGCAAGACACCAAGGTTTGTATCAGCACATCAATACCAAGGCAAGGAGCATACGGGCACAGCAGAGCAAGCCACAGCCGTCAAGGCAACGTCTGACAGTCACCAGCAACCTGCTTTAATGGAGAAACCTGTAGAAATGCTGAATGAAATAGAAACCAAAGCTGGAAGTTGCACTAAATCACGTACTGTTGATTTCCTTGGGTAGTAAAGGGGAGTTCTTGCCTTTCTGTAAGCATCAGAGCAGCCTGCTGCTGGCTCTCGCTTCCAGCATCCCATGTGCAGTTCTCCCTCTTCCCCACAGCAGCTATAGTATTTGATTACTTGCAAAAATAGTATTAGGAATATATAAGAAACCAGAGAAAAAACACTGCAATAGTCCTCTTAATGGGCTTATTTAGCCCATTAATTTCAGTAGTTCCCACAAAACTGGGCTTTGGAGAGTAAGTCTCCTCTTTTCGAGCACTTCCACAACTGAAATATGCATGTTATCTTGCGGTTTGACATTGTTTTCCCCTGAACTTGCTGCCATCAGTAAACTGAACGATGTTGGGATTCAAGGCAAAGCAATGCCTGTGGGAGGCAAGGCTGTTCCAGACCCTGCAGAGAGGTGGGTCTCAGCCAGTGGGGTAAGACAGCTGTTGGCACAGAAGGTCCTCTCCCAATTCTGTCCCCCCTAGACAGTATTCTGGGGGGAATTTCTTATATACATTTTTTCCCCCTCCAATTTTTCCTAGGCTTTTGCTTTGCCTATTGTTTCAAATCATATACTGCACTATGTGAACATTTGGTGTGACCCCTCAAAAGCCATCCTTCAGCTTTTACAGGATGCTTGAGAAGCCAAACAAACAAAGTTGCGTTAACACAACATTCAAATACTCATCTGTGTAATTTATCTTGCTGAGAAACCCTTAAGAACTGCTGTACAAACCAGTTAGTTTGTTTCAAAACAGTGAAGATAACTCTACACAAAAAAGAGGCAGAAACAGAGGATGAGCAGGCTCTTGCAGGCAAGAGGTGGAAGAAGCTGTGTTCTGCCTGCTGGCCAGTTTTATTAGCCCTCCTGACATACAACAACAACTGCTACCAAAGCCATAATATTTACAAAACATAGTCTCCTTTGAACAGATACAGGTGTGACACTGACACACTATATTATGCTGCGTAGATTCACTTAAAAGCTGTTTCCCCATCGTGGCAGAGTAGCCACACAGGACCTGAGGACAACAACCTGAGAAGTGTTTTAAATTAAAAAAAAAAAAGGGGGGGGGGGGGGAGGGGGAAAAAGAAAGAAAAACCTTAAAGCTATCGGTTTATCTAATTATATTCTGCAAAATTTTCTTCTGTGCTTCTAGAAGAGGGAAGAATACAGTGCTGAAGGGAATGGAGAGTAGTGCTGCCACCATACCCTGGGCAGTGACATCAGCCCAGCAAGAGGACATAGCTACAATCTTCCAGAAAACTGCCCAAGTTGCTGTATGTCTGGTATACCCTACGAGTGAATTCCTCTCTAAAGCTACAAAGAGTGTTGCTATTAACCTCAGCTGGGCCAAGGTTTCACCCAATATTTTGAATATCAAGCTCTCCTTTATTGCACTCTTCTGGATATAACACTACTTTATCTTGGCTTCTGGGCCCCACAAAATCCCGTTATAATTAATCTTACTTCTATGATAACTCTGGCTCAAAGGATGCTGTCATAATGACCATGAATATAATTGCCTCACCATGCTGCAAGCTGTAGTAAATCATCAGCCACCATACAAAAGATCAAAGTAGGCTAATTAAACTGTATCCTTAGCTGTCTGCTGCAGACATTTCAAACTGCTTTGGCTCCCAGCTGGAAATCAGTGTTTCGCAAGAGCTAAAGCAACTCTGAACAAAGACCAAGAAAAATATATACTTGTACTTAAACAGCTGTTTAGCCTGTCAAACTGTAATAAATGTTGAAAAGACAACTGGTAGGTAATGAATAGTACCGTCAAAAGCATCTATAAGAATCATCAGACTAGTGACAAACAGGCACGAATATACATTAAGATATTGAATGGTTTCTTGACTTTAGTCATGTAGAAACAGCACACCTTAATTTTCTTAATTAGAAAAGTATAAAAAGTAGAAGCATTTGGCAAACTTCTCTGGGTTATCTACAAATGCCATTAGTTTTCCAATGAAGGAATGATACCGTTTGCTAAGGGCATGTATTAACTTTGGAACAACTGGAACGATATTAAGGAGCTGATCCTTGATACTTTCCACCTGGAGTTAGGATTCATATTAAATTGAAAGAAACTTACCCTCCATCCCAAAGGCTTCCTCAATCAACAAAATTTTGCAGTGTGAGGCATGAATGAAGAACAAGTAAATTAATATTTTTTTACTAATTCACAAAGAGACTTGGATTTTAAGAGTTAGCTGAGTCACATCATTAAATATATTCCAGGTCAATACAAAACATCTCATGTTTCTGAGGAATTAATATCAGACACTAAAATGCTCTTTGGGCTTTTTCATGTTGAGCTGAAGCCTGGCTGGCCATCACAAATCATGGTGGATTGGGCCTGGCCTGCTTCCTACGAAGTATTTACATTTCCAATTGGTATCAGCGACTGATGCAGATAAAGCTACCCTAACTGACTCTCACCAGAGTTTGGTATAAACCTCAAAAGGCCTGTGAGCTTATAAGAAGAGTTGTTATTCTGCATTTCTTCACAGAGAAATGAGGGCTGTTCACTTTTTCAGTATTGCAGAAAGAACCGTTGCTGAGGTGTGATGGGAATAAGCTTTTACACAAACCTCTGCTTAGCCCCAGAAAGGGCCGTGCTGCTTTTCCCATTATTAAAAGTGTAAGACAAGCCCTAGTTTTGAATGATGATTTAAAAATGGAGCTAGGGAAAAAAAAGGGGAAAATGCCTACTTCTGAGCTAAAAATTTAAAAATTAAATACTTTGGTGAAGAACTAAATATTTTGTTTACAAAAGCAACCTTGAGGCAGCTGAGGCTCCTCATCTTTCTTTTAATACTATATTTTCCTACATGCACAACAGCCTCCATCACTCACAGCAACCCTCGTCCTTCCACTCCCCTCTTCGGATTCAGGAAGGTAATGCCTTATGGGACTCTAACCTTGCAGGGAGTGGGGAGGAAAGAGAGACCCCAGTGGGGTACCCCAGCTCACAAAGAAAGGAAAAACTACACATTTCAGCTACAAAATCTGGCAGGGCATCAAAGCAGCATTTTGAAATCAATGTATTTCTGGGTTTGTCAATAACCCAAAGTGCTTCCCTCCCCCTCCCCCAGGAAATGGAATTTATGAAAAATGCTGGGTTCTATGGAATATAATGTTAAAAAATTGTGTCAAAAAATATTTCCATTCCAAAGAGGTTGGCCAGAAAATTTTTCCTGAGCTGCACCTAAGAATATTTAGCTGCCAAAAATTCAACATAAACCTCATCTTCTCTTCAGGGTATAATGTATTTACTCTAAAAATTCTAGAGGAACAATTCTTCTGTTTAATTTCATAAGACATCAGCAAAACGAATTTTTGGCAAGTAGATATATTTTTATTTTACTTACGCCAGCAAAAGATTGCTTTTTGTGTTGAAAGTCAGCAGGATTCAAAATCTGCCAAGGACTTCTGCTACCCTACACCTCCATTTCCATGCCATAGGCAGAATCAGAAACCCTAGGAAAAAATTGCTGTCACCAGCTGATCTCAACTCTTAAAAATCCCTCCAGAGTTTCACCTTTGTCTCTCATAGACATGTGCTTGTACAGGCTCCTGTGTGACAAGTACCACATCTACAGAGAGAGTAGAATGAAAAGGAAGAATGAAGCACATCACGTGCAGATGGGTTTTGTGGGTGCCATCTGGTCCCCAACATGGCAATCTATAACAGGAGAAACAAAAATGGAAAAGAAAAAAAATGTTACCATTGTAACCACAGCTATTTCCCACAGCTGCAGGAAAATTAATGTCTAAAGGTAAATAATAGTTTGGTTTTGTTTTTTTTCTTTTTGGTTAGGTGATTAAGCCCACACTAATATCTCAGTGTGGGTGAGCCCAAATACTATTTTATTATTAATAGAAGAAAATTAATTAGAAAAGTGAGTTTTGGATCAAAAGGGAAAGTATTTTTCAGTGCAAAATAGAGCATTGTTCCCCTTTAAGATTATTTCACTCTTTTTATTAACACTTTTGTATACATGTTAATTTTGAAATGGAAACATTGCCTAAAAATAGCAAGACTTAAAATTAAATCTTCTAAACATGGAAAGGAACTTTTTTGCCATTTTCCATGATCATTTCCTTTTTCCTTTCCCCATTTTTGACAGAATCTTTTTGCCATCTTCAACCCACATTTTTTACTTCAGTCCCTGGGGTAGGGATTTCTCTGGCCAAACCATACACACTGCTGAGATAGACATCTGCATCTCGGTAAGTCTGGACCCAGCAGAAAGTACCTTGGGTGAATCACACCCCAGAAGCATCTATTTCTCTCATTGACTAAAAAGGACACCTAAGCAACTAGCTTAAGTGGCTTCCTCTACCCTGTCAATGTTTCAAGGTAGGTGAGTTAAATACCACCCCTTTGACTGCCCTTTCTGTAGAATTTATTGTTCAGCAGCAACAGGAGTTACCCAGCTGCACTGCAGCATCTTTGAGGGGTGGCTGGCATGTATGGTCTTTGAGGTCTAGGTTATTTGAGATTTATTTCCACTGCAACCAAATAGACTTCTTTAGTTCAGCTCCAGTTATTCTGGTTTTGGCCATGAAACAAGAGCGTCCCTTAAGTGGCTCTTTGCTCTTTACACAGCATTAATAATAAGAATGTGCTTACTAACTATTTAGAAGAAATATTAAAGGCTGAGATACTCAAGGTTGAGTACGACATTCAAACTTGTTAGGTAGGAAGCATTTTCCCAGTTACCTGTTCAACAAAAAATAATTCCTCTGTAACTAGTTAAAAAATAACTAAATGTTTCTTCAAGCAGAGTATTCTCAGAGAGTATCTTGGGAATAAATGATGAAAAAATACTCAGTATCTATATTTTAGCATGGTCTGTCCGTCCTTTCTCACCTGTCTGTCCTCATGTCCCACCCTCTAGATTTTCATGGTGACACTTACAATGTGGATGGACCTGGGAGCGAAAGGAGGAGAGGAAGCAGTGTCCAGAGCTAGGTGGAAACCAAGGAGTCAGTTCTGGGGCTGGAGAAGGTATGAGTACATGAAAGGTTCTTTGCGGTCCAGTGCTTTGCTTGCAGCAGTGGTAATAGAAGATGTTGTTAGGAGAAGCCCTGGCCATTTTCTGCAGGCCACTGCCCTTGTACCCTACCAGTGTCCAAGGTCACTGGATTACAGATACAACCCTGTCCATTCCCTGTAATATCCATTTTGTCCTTGAACTCATCTAAGTTTTTCTTGTGCTTACAGACACTACGTGACCTCCAACAGCAGCCTGTTTCAGAAGTTCATTACATGCTGTCTAAAATTTTGTTCCAAAGGGTAGATCAGATGAATCACACACCAGAAACATTTCTTTCCCTCCACTGACTTGAAAGAGCACTTAAGTGCATCCTTCAGATAATTAAGGAAGGTAAGTCAGTGACCATTTTTTAGAGAGACGTATTAAGCTTATTGCATGCAGTAACAATTTTCATTGCTTCTCTTTGATTACTAGCTATAATTAAAAAGCAGAAATTCCTACACGTGTGTACGGAGACCTGTGTAGGGAGACAGAGTTACACAGAGCTGAGCTGAAACTACATTCAGCTGGCTCTGGCAGAGTGGTTCTCCTTTCCCAGCCTGGCTGCAAACTCCTGCCTATCTTCTGCCACAGTCCTTCCCCAGCATTGCTTCAACCACAGGATGAGTCCATAGCTATAATTAAAAAGCAGAAATTCCTACACGTGTGTACGGAGACCTGTGTAGGGAGACAGAGTTACACAGAGCTGAGCTGAAACTACATTCAGCTGGCTCTGGCAGAGTGGTTCTCCTTTCCCAGCCTGGCTGCAAACTCCTGCCTATCTTCTGCCACAGTCCTTCCCCAGCATTGCTTCAACCACAGGATGAGTCCATCCAGCCAATCGATCAACCATAAAGCTGCTTGGGTCCCCACAGTGAGCTGTCTGCACTGGGAATGGTGGGAGCTCACTGCCAGAGTGAGGAGAGAGGAGCACAGCTGTGATCTGCGGAATCAAACCTTACAACTCG
>NW_010319583.1:12696-12943 GCF_000700745.2 Antrostomus carolinensis | reverse complement strand
CTTGTCCACATAGGGCGTGGTACAAAGCTGCGAGGTGTTACCAGATGCTGTGGAATGTTGCACGAAGCTGTTGGGACATTGTAGGAAGTTGTAGCATGTTGCACAAAGCTGTGGAGGGTTGCTAGATGCTATGGGGTGTTGCCAGAGTCCAGAGAACGTTGTCTGAGACCATGGGACAATGTCAGGTGCTTAGCATGAGGTTGTAGGATGTTGCACAAAGCCACAGGCAGTGGTTAGGGGTTGTAGG
>NW_010319583.1:0-12625 GCF_000700745.2 Antrostomus carolinensis | reverse complement strand
GAGTCTGTAGGATGTTACAAAGGATCATGAACATTGCAGGAGGTCGTGGGGATATTGCACAAGGTAGTAGAAGATTGCACACTGCCGAGAGGGATTTGGAACTTTGTAAAGGCAGCTGGAGAATGCCTTGAGGTCGTGAAAGGTTGAAGAGTCCAGCGAGACACCCAGGCTTTCATCAGCTGGGGATGGCCGAGCTTCCGGCTGCCTTGCTGAGGATCGTCCCTCTGGCTGGAATTTCCCTCAAGCCAGAAGATCCATGTGCGTCACTTTGCTCTGAGGTTCGAGGAGGTTCTGCTAAGGGAGAAGGGCAAAGGAAAGGGCTCCCAGGGGCTCCTCCACATCTAGGGTTACCCCCAGGCACTTCCAGTGTGGAATTAGGGTTCTGCCCCAGAAGTAGGGTTACCCCTAAACACTTGCAGTGTGGAATTAGGGTTCTACAATGGCACTAGGAATATTCCTAAGGACTTTGGGAGTGGAATTAGGGTTCTACCCCGGAAGTAGGGGTACCCCTAGGGACTTTGGGATTGGAATAAGAGTTATGGCCTGGAAGTAGGGGTGCCCCTAGTGACTTCGGGAGTGGAATTAGGGTTATGGCCTGGAATTAGGGTTACCCCTAGGGACTTTAGAAGTGGAATTGGGGTTCCGCCCCAGCATTAGCAATATCCCTAGGGACATCCGGTGTGGAATTAGGGTTCTGCCCTCGAGGTAGGGTTACCCCTAGGGACTTTGGGAGTAGAATAAGGGTTCTGCCCTGGAGATAGGCTTACCCCTAGGGACTTTGGGAGAGGATTTAGGGTTGTGCTCCGGAAGTAGGCTTACACCTAGGGACTTTGGGAGTGGAATTAGCGTTACACCCTGGAATTAGGGTTACCCATAAGGACATTGGGAGTGCACTTAGGGTTCGGCTCTGGAACTAGGGTTACCCCTAGGGACTTTAGGACCCGAATTAGCAAAGTGCCCCGGAAGTAGGGTTACACCTAGGGACTTTGGGGGTGTAATTGGGGTTCCGCCCTGGAGGTAGGTGTACCCCTAGGGACATTGGGAGTGGATTGAGGGTACCATCCTGGAACTAGGGTTACCCCTAGGGATTTTGGAAGTGGAATTAGGGTTCTGCCCTGGAGGTAGGGTTACTCCTAGGGACTTTGGGAGTGGAATTAAGGTTGTGCCCCGGAAGTAGGCTTACACCTAGGGACTTTGGGAGTGGAATTAGGGTTGTGCCCCGGAAGTAAGGTTGCCCCTATCGACTTTGGGTGTGAAAATATGGTTTTGCCCTGGAACTAGGGTTACCCCTAGGGACATTGGAAGTGGATTGAGGGTACCATCCTGGAACTAGGGTTACCCCTAGAGACTTTGGGAGTAGAATTAGGGTTGTGCCCCCCTGGAACTAGGGTTAAACCTAGGGACGTTGGGAGTGAAATTAGGGTTTCCCCTTGGAACTAGGGTTACCCATAAGGACATTGTGAGTTGACTTAGGATTCGGCCAAGGACCTAGGGTTACCCCTAGGTAGTTTGGGAGTGTAATTAGGGTTATGCCCCGGAAGTAGGGTTACATCTAGGGACTTTGGGAGTGGAATTAGGGTTCTGCCGTGGAGGTAGGGCTACCCCTAGGGACTTTAGGAGTGTAATTAGGGTTGTGCCCCAGAAGTAGGGTTACCCCTAGGGACTTTGGGAGTGGAATTAGGGTTCTGCCCTGGAGGTAGGGCTACCCCTAGGGACTTCAGGAGTGGAATTGGGATTCCACCTTGGTGGTAGGGTTACCCCTAGGGACTTTAGGAATGGAATCAGGGTTGTGCCCCGGAAATAGGGTTACCCCTAGGGACTTTGGGAGTGGAATTAGCGTTTCACACTGAAACTAGGGTTACGCATAAGGACTTTGGGAGTTGATTTAGGGTTCGACCCTGGAACCAGGGTTACCCCTAGGGACATTGGAAGTGGATTGAGGGTACCATCCTGGAACTAGGGTTACCCCTAGGGACTTTGGGGGTGGAATCAGGGTTGTTCCCCAGAAGTAGGGTTACCCCTAAGGACTTTGGGAGTGGACTTAGTGTTCTGCCCTGTCGGTAGGGTTACCCCTAGGGAATTTGGGAGTGGAATTAGGGTTCTGCCCCGGACGTAGGGTTACACCTAGGGACATTGAAAGTTGAAGTAGGGTTTCGCCCTGGAGCTAGCGTTACCCATTAGGACATTGGGAGTTGACTTAGGGTTCGGCCCTGGAACTAGGGTTACCCCTAGGGACTTCCGGAGTGTAATTAGGGTTGTGCCCCTAGGGTTACCCCTAGGGACTTTGGGAGTGGACTTAGGGTTCTGCCCTGGAGGTAGGGTTACCCCTAGGGACTTTTGCGGTGGAATTAGGGTTGTGCGCCAGAAGTAGTTACCCCTAGGGAGTTTGGGAGTTTAATTAGGGTTATGCCCTGGAAGTAGGGTTACACCTAGGGACTTTGGGAGTGTTATTGGTGTTCCGCCCTGGAGGTAGGGTTACTCCTAGGGACTTTGGGAGTGGAATTCGGGTTCTGCCCTGGAGGTAGGGGTACCCCTAGGGACATTGGAAGTGGAATTAGGGTTCTGCCCTGTAAGTAGGGTTACACCTAGCTACTTTGGCAGTGGAATTAGGGTTGTGCGCCAGAAGTAGTTACCCCCAGGGACTTTGGGAGTGGAATTATGGTTTCACCCTGGGACTAGAGTTACCCCTAGGGACTTTGGGAGTGTAATTAGGACTGTGCCCAGAAAGTAGGGTTACCCCTAGGGACTTTGGGAGTTGAATTTGGATTCTGCCCTGGAGGTAGGGTTACCCCTATGGACTTTAGGAGTGGAATTAGGGTTGTGCCTCAGAAGTAAGGTTACCCCTAGGGACTTTGGGAGTGTTATTAGGACTATGCCCCGAAAGTAGGTTTACCCTAGGTCATGGGGTCAAAGATCATGGGGTCAGTAGTCAAAGGTCAGGGATCAAAGGTCATGGGTTCAAAGTTCAGGGGTCGAAGGTCAAAGGTCAGTGTCGACACTGGGAGGCAAAACACAAAGCTTCACGCTCAATGGGTCCGGTCAAAGTTCAGGAGGTAAAAGTCATGGGGTCAAAGGTCATAGGATCAAAGGTCATGGGTGCAAAGGTCAGAGGTCAAAGGCCAGGGGATAAAAGTTCATTGGGAACAAAGAACAAAGTCAGGGCTCAAAGGTCATGGGGTCAAAGGTCAGGGTTCAAAGGTCATGGGGGGTCGAAGGTCAGGGGTCAAAGGTCGAAGGTAATGGGGTCCAAGTTCAAAGGTCAGGGTGTCGAAGGTCAAAGGTCATGGTTTCAAAGGTCAGGGGTCAGGGTTCAAAGGTCATGGGTTCAAATGTCAGAGGACAGGGGTCAAAGTTCAGGGAGTCAAAGGTTAAAGATCGGGGGTCAAAGGTCATGAAGTCAAAGGTCAGGAGTCAAAATTCATGGGGATCAAAGGTCATGTGTTCAAAGTTCACGGGTCAAAGGTCAGTGTCAGCGCCAGACCTCGGAACCCAAAGCACCGTTCTCAATGGGTCAAATTTCAAAGGTCAGGGGTCAAAGGTCAAAGGTCAGAGGTCAAGGGTGATGGGGTCAAAGGTCAAAGGTCATTGGGTCAAATGCCATGGGGTGATAGGTCAGGCGTCAAGGGTCATAAGGGTCAAAGTTCATGGGTTCAAAGGTAAAGGGTCAAAGGTCATGGGGCAAAATATCAGGTGTCAAAGGTAATGGGGGTCAAAGGTCATGGGGATCAAAGTTCAAAGGTCATGTTTTCAAAGATCAAATGTTAACGGGTCAGAAGTCAAAGGTCATGGGGTCAAAGGTGAAAAGTCAGGCGGTCAGAGGTCAAAGGCGAAAGGTCAGAGGTCAAAGGTCATGGGTCAATGGTCAGGGGTCAATGGTCAAAGGTAATGGTTGCAAAGGTCAGGGGATAGGGGTCAAAGGTTATGGGGTCAAAAGTCAAAGGTAAGGGGTCAAAGGACATGGGGTCAAAGGTCAGAGATCTAAGGCCATGGGGTCAATTTCAAAGGTCAAAGGTCAGGAGGTCACAGGTCAAGGGGACAAAGGCCAAAGGTCATGGGGGACAATGGTCAAAAGTCAAAGGTGAGGGGTCAAAGTTCAGGGGGTCAAAGGTCATGAAGTAGAACGTCAATGGTTACTGTGTCAAATGTCAAAGGTCAGTGGTTCAAAAGTCAGTGGTTCAAAGGTCATGGGGTGAAAGGTCATGGGGTCAAATATAAGGGGCCAAAGTTCATGGGGGTCAAAGATCAGGGGTCAAAGATCAAAGGTCATGGGTCAAATGTCATGGTGTTCAAACATCAAAGGTCATGGGTTCAAATTTCAGGAGTCAAAGGTCAGTGTGAACGCCGGATGGCGGAACCCAAAGCACCGGGCTCAAGGGGTCCGGTCAAAGGTCAAAGACCATGGGGTCAAAGGTCAGGGGGTCAAAAGTCAAAGGTTATGGGGCTCAAAGGGCAAAGGTCATGGGGCTCAAAGGTCAAAGGTCAGGGGGTCGAAGGTCAAAGGTCATGGTTTCAAAGGTCATGGGTCAGGGGGTCGAAGGTCAGGGGGTCGAAGGTCAAAGGTCATGGTTTCAAAGGTCAGGGGATGTGGTCAAAGGTTATAGGGTCACAAGTCAAACGCAAGGGGTCAAAGGACATGGGGTCAAAGGTCAGGGGTCTAAGGCCATGGGGTCAATTTCAGAGTTCAAACGTCAGGAGGTCACAGGTCAAGGGGACAAAGGCCAAAGGTCATGAGTGACAATGGTCAAAACTCAAAGGTCAGGGGCCAAAGTTCATGGGGTCAAAGGTCATGAGGTCAAAGGTCAATGGTCATTGGGTCAAAGCTCAAATGTCAAAGGTCAGTGGTTCAAATGTCAGGGGGTCAAAAGTCAAAGTTCAAAGGTCATGGGGTCAAAGGTCAAAGTCCAGGGGTTCAAAGGTCAGGGGGGACAAAGGTCAAAGTTCCGGGGTCAAGGATCATAGGGTCAAAGGTCATGGGGTCAAAGGTCAGGGGTCCAAAGTCATGGCGGTCAAAGGGCATGAGTTCAAAGGTCAGGGGTCAAAGGTCATGGGGTCAAATATCAGGGGTCAAAAATCATGGGGGTCAAAGGTCAGGTGTCAAAGGTCAGATGTCATGGTTTCAAAGGTCAGGAGTCAAAGGTCAAAGGTTAAGGGGTCAAAAGTCTAAGGTCATGAGTCAAAGGTCATGGGGTCGAAGGTCAAAGGTCGGGGGGACGAAGGTCAAATGTCTAAGGTCATGGTATCAAAGGTCAGTGGTCAGGTGTCAAAAATCATGGGGTCAAATGTCAGAGGTCAAATGTTAGAGGTCAAAGGTCATGGTTTCAAGGGTCAGGGGTCAAAGGTGAAAGGTCAATGGTTAGGGGTTCAAAGGTCAAAGACCAAAGGTCATGGGGTGAAAGGCCATGGTGTCAAAGGTCAGGGGTAAAAGGCCAAAGGCCATGATGTCAAAGATCAGGGTTCGTAGGACATGGGGCTCAAAATTCATGGAGACAAAGGACAGGTGGTCAAGGGTCAAAGGTCAAAGGTCATTGTTACAAAGGTCAGGGGTCAGGGGTCGAAGGTCATGGGGTGAAAACTCAAAGGACTTGGTTCAAAGTCCATGGGGTCAAAGGTCATGGGGGACAAAGGTCGGGGGTCAAAGGTCAGGAGGTTGAAGGTCAGAAGTCAAAGGTCATGGTTTCAAAGGTCATGGGTCAGAGGTCAAGGGTCAGGGATCAATGGTCATAGGGTCAGAAGTCATAGGGGTTAAAGGTCATGTGGTCACTGGTCAGGGGTCAAAGGTCATGGGTCAATGGTCAGGGGGTCAAAGGTCATGGTTTCAAAGGTCAGGGGATGGGGTCAAAAGTTATGGGGTCACAAGTCAAAGGTAAGGGGTCAAAAGACATGGGGTCAAAGTTCAAAGATCAGGGGTCTAAGGCCATGGGTTCAATTTCAAAGGTCAAAGGTCAGGAGGTCACAGGTCAAGGGGACAAAGGACAAAGGTCATGGGGGACAATGGTCAAAAGTCAAAGTTCAGGGTTAAAAGGTCGGGGCCAAAGGTGATGGGGTCAAAGGTCAAAGGTCGTGCGATCAAAGGTCAATGTTCATTGGGTCAAAGGTCAAATGTCAAAGGTCAGTGGTTCAAATGTCAGGGCGTCAAAAGTCAAAGTTCAAAGGTCGGGGGGTCAAAGGTCAAAGCTCAGGGGTTCAAAGGTCAAAGTTCCGGGGTCAAGGATCATAGGGTCAAGGATCATAGGGTCAAAGGTCATGGGGGGTCATAGGTCATGACTTCAAAGGTCAGGGGTCAAAGGTCATGGGGCCAAATATTGGGGTCAAAGGTCAGAGGTCATCGGGTCAAAGTTCATGGGGTCAAAGGTGAATGGTCAATTGTCATTGTTTCAAAGGTCAGGGGTCAAAGGTCAAAGGTTAAGGGGTCAAATGTCTAAGGTCATAGGGTCTAATGTCAAAGGTCAGGGGGTCGAAGGACAAAGGTCTAAGGTCATGGCATCATGGTAAAATGTCATGGTTTCGAAGGTCATGGGATCAGTGGTCATGGGGTCAAAGGTCAAAGGTCATGGGGTCAAAGGTCATAGGTCATGGGGTCAAAGGTCATTGGGTCAAAGGTCATGGGATCAAAATTCAAAGGTCATGGTTTCGAAGTTCAGGAGTCAGGGGTCAAATGTCATGGGGTCAAAAGTCAAAGGTAAGAGGTCAAAGGACATGGGATCAAATATCAAATGACAAAGGTCATAGAGTTCAAAGGTCATGGGGTCTAAGGTTAGGAAGTCAAAGGTCAAAATCAGGGGTCAAGTTTCATGGGGTTCGAAGGTTATGGGTCAAAGGCCATGGGGTCAAAAGTCAATGGTCAGGGGTCAAATTTCAGGGTGTCAAAGGTCAAAGGTCAGGGAACAAAGGCCATTGGGTCAAAGGTCATAGGTTATTGGGTCAGAGGTCATGGGGTCTAAGGTCAGGGGTCAAAGGTCTGGAGTGTCAAATGAGAAAGGTCAAAGGTCAGAGGCCAGCAGTCAAAGGTCAGGCTGTCAAAGGTTGAAGGTCATGGGGTCAAAGGTCAGGCAATAAAGGTCATGGGGGTCAATGGTCATGGGTTCAAATGTCAAAGGTCAGCATCTGCGCTGGAAGGCAAAACCCAAAGCGCCGGGCTCAAGGGGTCTGGTCAAAGGTTAGACGCCAATGGTCAAAGGCCATTGGGTCAAAGTTCAAAAGTCAAATGTTAGGGGCCAAAGGTCAGGGGCCAAAGGTCAAAGCTTGTGGGGTCAAAGGTCAATGGTATTTGTGTCAAAGGTCAAATGTCAGGGGTTCAAATGTCTGGGGGTCAAAAGTCAAAAGTCAGGGGTCAAAGTTCAAAGCTAAGGGGTTCAAAGGTCATGGGGACAAAGGTCAAAGGTCAGAGGTCAAAGGCAATAGGGTCAAAGATCAATGGTCAAAGGCCATGGTGTCAAAAATCAGGGTTCAAAGGCCATGATGTCAAAGGTCAGGGGTCATAGGACATGGTGGTGAAAGGTCATGGGGTCAAAGGTAAGGGGTCAAAGGTTAAAGTTCAGCCTCGTAGCAATCTGGCGGATCCCAAAGCACGGGGTTCACGGGGTCCGGTCAAAGGTCACATATCAAAGGTCAAAGGTCATGTGGTCAAAGGTCATGTGGTCAAAGGTCAAAGGTCATGGTGTTAAAGGACATGGGTAAGAGGTCAAAGGTCAGGGGTCAAAGACCATGTGGTCACAGGTCAAATGTCAGTTGTCAAAAATCAAAGGTTGGGGTCAAAGGTCATGGGGACAAAGGTCAAAGGTCATGGGGACAAAGGTCAAAGGTCATGGGGACAGAGGTCTGGGGTCAGGGGTCAAAGGTCAAATGTTGGGGGTCAAAGGTCATAGGGTCAAAGTTCTAAGGTTAAAGGTCACGAGGTCAAATGTAAGGGGTCAAAAGTCAGGGTTCAAATGTCATGGGTCAAAGGTCAAAGGTCAGGGGTCAAAGGTCAATGGTCAGTGTCGGAGACGTCCTGTGAAACCCAAAGCGATGGGCTCAAGGGCTCCGGTGAAAGGCCAGAGGTCAAAGGTCATGGGGTCAAAGGTCAAAGCTCAGTGGGTCAGAAGTCAAGGGGATAAATGTCAAAGGTCATGGGCTCCAAGGTCAAAGGTCATAGTGTCAAAGGTCAGGGGTCAAAGGCCATGGGGTCAAAGGTGAATGGTCATGGGTTCAAAGGTCAGGGGTCAAAGGTCAACGTTGGTGTAGGCCGGCGGAACCCAAAGCGCCGGTCTCATGGGGTTTGGTCATATGTCAGAGGTCAAAGGTCATGGGGTCTAAAGTCAAATGTCAGGGGGGTCAAAGGACATGGGGTCAAAGGTCATGGGCTCAAAGGTCATGGGTCAGGGGTCAAAGGTCAGCGTCAGAGCTGGCTGGCAGAACACAAACCCCCAGGCTCACGAGGTCTGGTCCCACCTGCATCGACGCCATCCGTTGGTACCCAAAGCGCAGGGCTCACGGGGTCAGGTCAAAAGTCAGAGGTCAAAGGTCAAGGGCCATGGGGTCAAAGGTCAGGGGGTCAAAAGTGAAGGGGAAATAGGTCAAAGGTCATGGGGGCCAAAGGTCTAAGGTCATGGTGTCAAAAAATCAGGGGTCGGGGTCAAAGGTCATGGGGTCAAAGGTCAAAGTGATGAAGGTCAAAGGTCAAGGATCAAAGGTCATGGTGTCAAAGGCCATGGGGGTCAATGGTAATGGGGTCAAAGGTCAGGGTTCAAAGGTCAAAGGTCAGCATCGTCGCCAGCCAGCGGAACCCAAATCGCTGGTCTCATGGGGTCTGGTCGGAACTGTGTCAGCTACGGACGGCAGACCCCAAAGCGCTGGGCTCATGGGGTCCGGTCAAAGGTCAGAGGTCAGAGGTCAAATGTCAAAGATCATGGGGTCAAAAGTCATGGTGTCAAAGGTCAATGGGTCAAAGGTCAAAGGTCATGGTGTCAAAGGTCGGGGGTCAGGGGTCAAAGATAATGGGGTCAAAAGTCAAAGGTAAGGGGTCAAAGGCCATGGAGTGAAATGTCAAAGGTCAGGGGTCAAATGTCAAAGGTCAGCATGAGCGTTGGCCGGCGGAACCCAAAGCTCGGGGCTCATGGGGTCTGGTCACAGGTCAGAAGTCAACGGTCAGAGGTCAAAGGTCATGGGGTAAAAAGTCAAGGGGGGGGAAGTCAAAGGTCATGGGGACAAAGGTCAAAGGTCATGGTGTCAAACGTCAAGGGTCAGCGGTCAAAGGTCTTAGGGTCAGAAGTAAAAGGTCAGGGGTCAAAGGCCATGGGGTCAAAGGTCAGGGGTCAAAGTTCATGGCGTCAAAGTTCGGGGCAAAGGTCAAAAATCAGGGGGTCATAGGTCAAGGGGATAAAGGTCAAAGGTCAGGGGACAAAGGTCAAAAGTCAAAGTTCATGGATCAAAGGCCATTCGGTCAAATGTCAGGTGTCAAAGATCATGGTAGTCAAAGGTCATGGAAGACAAAGGTCAAAGGTCAGGAGTCAAAGGTCTTGGGTCAAGAATCAAATGTCAAAGGTCATGGGTCAAAGGTCAAAGGTCATCGTTGGCACAGGACGACGGAAACCAAAGCGTCAGGTTAAAGGGGTCAGGTTAAAGGTCAGAGGTCAAAGTTCATTGGGTCAAAGGTCAGGAGGTCAAAGGTCAAGGGGACAAAGGTCAAACGTCTTGGGGGTCAAAGATCAAAGGTCACTGGTTGGTCAAAGGTCAGGGGTCAGGGGTCAAAAGTCATTTGGTCAAAAGTCAAAGATCAGGGTTCAAAGGCCATTGGGTCAGTAGTTAAAGGTCAGGGGTCAAAGGTCAGGGGTCAAATGTCACGGGGTCAAAGGTCAGAGGTCAAAGTTCGGGGGTCAAAGGTCATGGGTTCAAAAGTCAAAGGTCGGGAGTCGAAGGCCATGGGGTCAAAGGTCAAAGGTCATCGGTTCAAAAGTCAAAGGTCGGGAGTCGAAGGCCATGGGGTCAAAGGTTAAAGGTCAGGGGTCAAAAGTCAGGGGGTCAACGGTAAAAGGTCAACGGTGTAGGTGGTCGAAGGTCATGGTGGTCAAAGTTCAGGGGATAAAAGATGAGGGTGTCTAGGGTCAAAGGTCAGGGGTTCAAAAGTCAAAGGTAATGGATTCAAAGGTCAGGGGTCAGGGCTCAAAGGTCATGGGGTCAAAAGTCAAAGTTCATGGGTCAATGGCCATGGTTTCTACGGTCAAAAGTCAGGAGTCAAAGGCCATGGGGTCAAAGGTCAGGGGTCAAAGGTCATGGGGTCAAAGTCCAAAGGTCAAAGGTCAAAAATCAAAGTCACGGGTGGGTCAAAGCTCAGGGGTCAGGGGTCAAAGGTCATGGGGTCAAAAGTCAAAAATCTGTGTTAAAAGGCCATTGGGTCAGTAGCTAAATATCAGGGGTCAAAGGCCAGGGTAAAAAAATCATATGGTCAAAGGTCATGGGGTCAACTTTCATGAGTTCCAAGGTCAAAGGTCAAAGGTTAAAGGACTTGGGGTCAAAAGTCAAAGGTCAGGGGGTAAAAGGTCAAAGGTCAGGGGTCACGGTTCAAAGGTCATGGGGTCAAAAGTAAAAGTTCATGGGTCAAATGCCATGGGGTCAAAGGTCAAAGGTCAGGGGGTCGAAGGTCATGGGGGACAAAGGTCAAAAGTCTGGGGTCAAAGGCCATGTGGTGAAAGGTCAAAGTTCAAAGGTCATGGGTTCAAATGTCACAGGGTCAAAGGTCAGGGGGTCAAACTTCATGGGGTCAAAGGTCAGAGGTCAAAGGTCAAATGTCGAAGGTCATGGGATTAAAGTTCAGGTGTCAAAGATAATGTTGGTCAAAGGTCATGGAGGACAAAGGTCAAAGGTCAGGGGTCTAAGGCCATGTGATCAAAGGTCATGCGGTCAAAGGTCAGGGGGTCAATGTTCAAAGGTCGAAGATCATGGTTTCTAATGTCAGGGGTCACGGGTCAAAGGCCATGGGGTCAAAGGTCAGAGGTCAAAGGTCGGGGGTCAAAGGTCATGGGGTCGAAGGTCAAAAGGTCAGGGGGTCGAAGGTCATGGGTCCGAAGGTCAAGAGGTCAATGGTCAAGAGGACAAAATTCATGGGGACAAACGGCAAAGGTCAGGGGGTGTCAAAGGGCAGGGGTCAAAGGTCAGAGGACGGGGTGAAAGATCATGGGGGTCAAAGGTCATGGCGTCAAAGTCAAAGGTCAAAGGTCAGAGGTTAAAAAGTCAAGGGGGAAAGGGTCAAAGGTCATGGGGACAAAGGTCAAAGGTCATGATGTCAAAGGTCACGGGTCAGCAGTCAAAGGTCTTAGGGTCAAAAGTCAAAGGTCAGGGGTCAAAGGTCGGCGGTCAAAGTCATGGGGTCACAGATCAAAGGTCAAAGGTAAAAGGTCAGAGGTGATGGGGTCAAAGGTCAGGGGTCAAACGTCATGGGGTCAAATATCATGGGGTCAAAGGTCAGGGGTCAGTTGTTAAAGGTCATGGGGTCAAAAGTAAAAAATCTGGGTTGGTTCAAAGGCCATTGGGTCAGTAGTCAAAGGTCAGGGGTCAAAGGCCATGGGGTCAAAGGTCATGGGCCAAAGGTCAAGGGGTCAACTGTCATGGGGTAAAAGGTCAAAGGCCAGGGGTCAAAGGTCAAGGGGACAAAGATCATGGGGTTAAAAGTTCATGGGAGACAAAGTTCAAAGTTCAGGTGTCAAAGGCCATAGTGATCTGCGGAATCAAAACCTTACAACTCGTAGGGAGTTATAAAGCAGGTATGTTTTATTTGCCGGCGGGCGACAGGGTGGATCACTCCATAAAGACCCTGCGCACCCACTCTTTTACAAAGGCATTATTTAAAGCACACACACATACATATTCATTACAAAGAAATTTTAACATAAGTTCACTCCCATTCGTGCTTGCATACTGCCTCCTTTTGCTGTTTGTTAGCACCCTTGTAGACCGTTAGACAAAACAAGGTTGGCTTTCTGTTTCAGACTGCAGGTGTTGCACACCAGTTCCTTCTTATCTTGCTCCAGACTGCTCGCATACCAGGCACTGCAAGGCCTTTGCTGATAGTGTGGAACAGCTTGTTAGTTACTGTCAAAGTTTCCCCCTTAACACAGACAAAACGATCTAAACTTAAAGTTTCCCACCTAACACAGAGACAAAATGAAGCTAAGCTTATTTTCTAAAATCTAATTCTTAATACAGAAAATAAATGAATAAATCTAACTATATAATATATGTTCGCATGTCAACCCCTCTGTCTTTTATCCTAGGCAAATTCCTTTGCCCTACACACAATCCCTTTTCCAAAGTGGAACTGGATAATACTTTGCTTGAAAGCTGCTTCTTAATGCATTCTAATGTGCCCTAAGTAGAAAAGTTAAAAATGTTAGTCACTGTAGCATTCTCCAATTCCAAACAAACAGTATGGTAGATAAAGCAAAATTAATTAATACTAATATTAAAAGGACAACAACCTATTTAGAGTACCAGCTGCAGTGACCATCCAAAAAGCGCGTCCCATCAATTGTGTTTTGCATCTTCTTTTGCTCTTTTAAAGACCCTGTGAATTTCCTCTGTGTCATGGTAGACAGTTATCAAGGTTTTCTGTCCATTTTTTTGGGCCTCCTTCCAGATTTTGATCAAATCT
>NW_010319582.1:26879-33231 GCF_000700745.2 Antrostomus carolinensis | reverse complement strand
CTCCCAAGTCCTTCTCTTAAGAGCTGGTCTCTTAATTAATGGAACACAATTAACTTTATAATGAAGGAAATCGAAGGAAAGCTTGATATACAAAAGGAACTTAGTAAATGCAGTGGCAGATGGATTTTCCTCAAAGAGACAATATTGTTACTTTACGTGACTTTTCCTACATAAATTCTTCTCAAGTCGTCTGTCCAAACAAGAATAACAAATACATTTTTTGCCCTTTTTGGATTACATCAGTACGATGCAGCAGCTGCCTCAGACAGAAAAAGAATCCTTCTCCCCAAGTAAGAAATAAGTAAAGGTGAATGCCAAAACCCGGATAGGTTTTAAATTGAAAGCTCTAAACATTATGGACAGCCCTGGATGTGGAATTATTTTTAGTATTTGAAGTAATAATAAAAGACGTCTTGGTATTCTGTATTTGAACCTATTTAAACCAGACTTTAATGATGCATATACTCTGAATATTATAAATTAACAAATAAAACTCCAGGAGAAACGATTTGGTTGAAACAATGCAAGATTAAAGGAAAAAAAATTTCTTAAGCTAAATTTTATATTGCAAAATTATGTGGCTCTCATAGTATTGCATTTTGTAAGTAAAAATGAACTTAATTTTTTTAAACTATAAGAAAATAAACGAGAGTCACTACACAGGTGAAGGAAATAGTGTTTTATTTCCTTAATGGTCTAAGTTTTTTTCAAGTAACACTGTTTTCTAAAAAAATTGAGGACAAAAATTCAGGTAATATTTTGTATTTTTAGTCTTTAGTGACCTACAAGATTGCTTCATTGTTGAACACTGCAACCAGTCATAAATAAAAACTCAGAAGGGAAAAAACAACAGTCCCCTATTATTTAAGATAACTTGAGAAAAACTGTTGCTATCACAAGAACTGTGATGTTGTTTTGCTCTCCAGAATACAAATTTGCACAAACACTTGGCAACATAGACAATTCATGAAATCCACTACCCTTTGAAAAACCGCAGGCAGTTACAAATCTCTAATCAAACCCTCAGAGATACTAATATGGTCAGTGATTAAATGTAGCCAGAGGCTTTTGTAATTAGCCAACTTTCACAAAGAAAAACATAGTGAAAAAAAAGATGTAACAAATCATGCATTAAGAATGACTAGTTTTTTACATACACTGGCATTGACAATTATACATGAACATGGGAAAACTGGCCCTAGTAATAATGTGACTCTCATTCTTTTCAGCTGGAAATAGGTCAAAGAAATAGATTTTTGTGAAAATGTGCAATGCTTGTAATAAATCAGTCAGTCACATATATGCCTAATGTTCTTAAAACCATATATGGAAAAACATTTATTTTTCCTATTTCCAAATTTTAGTCAAAGAGTACATCTTTTTATAATATATTCATTGTCTGAAACTGGCATTTATTCCCCAAATATAGTGAAGCTATTGGTGGCTTTCTTGCTCTTCATAATGAATATTCAGTTGATTTCTCTTCTGTCCAAAATCAGTCATCCTTCTAGTTTTTAGAAATCTAGTGCCCAGTCATCTAAAAGCGCATTCAAAGCTCCAATAAGCTGAATTGATTGTCTGATATGGAAGGCATTCATATAAAAATAAAAGGATGTTGAAATAGCTAATGACAATCAAAATGTTTTATGTAACTTTTATTTAACTTTGACAAACAAATATGATATAAAAAATTTGGGTCACTAAAATAAGCTCAGTAAGTAGAATAGATATTGGCAAGACATTTTACTAAATATTTAGTGTCAAAGTGGTTAAAACCAATAATTTAAATAAATCAAGGTAGATCATTAAAACTGGATGAAGACTAGTTAAATCTAAAAATGAAAATGATTTGCCAATACGTTATCATAGCTAAGGTACAATCTTGCTGCTGATATCTGAGTTTTGTTTCATAGCACCTCAAATTTTCTAGTAAATTTATGGGAGAAAATCACAATAATCTGTGGCAGTTGTTAAGATCATCTGTGTTGAACAGAATATTAATTAACAGAATTAAGTCAAACTCCATATGTCTAAGAATGTAAACTGTCAACAGGGAAATATGACAACGCTACTGAGAACTTAGTTGTACTGATAGATAACTTATGGGAAATTATTTGTCAGTATACTGATATAATTAAGAAAGAAAATGTTATCCTTGAAAGATAAACTGCAGAGTAATAGGAAGAAGTGGATAGGAAATATAACCTCTGCAAACATTAATAAAAATCCTGGGTCCCATTCTGAAAAAAAAGTGGAAACATCTCAGGGAAGAGCTTAATTATGTGTATCTGGAGAACATTTTTTTGGTAAGGACAATAGAAAGATCAATGCATGTAAAATGCTCAAAAAGGGATTAAGAGGTGATTTGCCTCTGATCTACAAGTAACAACATGGGAAGTGACTCTTGATAGCTCTGTTTACCATGAAAAATTATACTAAAACTTGATGAAAGCTGTCTGATATATGGTTTAACATTTCAGGGTAATTTACCAAATAGTGTAAGTAGGGATGTGCTGGATTCTGCCCCTCCAGAAGTCCGTACATTAAAACTGGGTAACTTTCCAGTGGATGTGCTAAAATTTAGAGACATAGGCTGAATGCAGGAATTGCTGGCCTGTGTTATTTAAAGAGATTATTAAAGATCATAATGTTCCTTCAAATTTGAAAATCTATTAACCTTATTTGATTGAGTCTTTTACTTCACTGTTATGCTTTCTACAGGGAGAGAAAATGGTGGGGAGAATCACAATGAACATCTGACCTTAGAATAGAAAAGCAAAATCAATTGATTCAGAAAGCCTTGCAACGGTTAACAGAATTTTTAACTGAAAATAGCCCTTGAGAATTTTACTGTGGAAGAGCATAAGAGCTTGGAACAGCCTCAATTTTATTAAAGGCTCTTTACTGATGAGATTGGCAATTAAATGAAAAATTATTTGTGCTAATTAAAATATGAAATAGCAATATATTTTCTACTGGTTCAGTATGTGTTAAAGCGAGCTTCCGAATGAGCTAGCTTTCAAAACTGTATCTGAACAAACTGTGCTTTCAGCTAGAAGCAACAGGAAAGAACGAGCTGCCCTAGATATACCTCCCATATATCCTTTGCCTGTGAAGAATTCCAGCTCAGAAAAGGTTCAAAATGAAGCTTATAAATTAGATATAAATGTAACAAGCTATATAAAGTGAGAAATTGGCAATAAATTGGAAGAATCCTGGGTGGGATTCATCTGACCATAGTTTAGATGTGTATTTTAGGATGAAATTAATGGCATCACAGACTAGTTCATTTCTCTCCATTAACTCCATAGAGATCCTTATGGGATGAAATCAACTTGCAGGTTCAGATATCTAAATGTACATGTCTACATATTCCTTTAATAACTAACCTCCCATTACAGCTCATGGAGATCTAATTAACAGAGTCAGTGGAGCCTAAAGCAATTCAGTTGACTACAACTAGGTGTTCATTCAAAGGTTAGCTGAATCACTTTCCAGAGTCTATCACCTGTATTAACTACAGTTGGATAACTGTAGTGGGAGCCTAGACACATAGCTCATATTTAGACACCAAAATATTGATATTCTTAAAGATGTAATATCATAGAGTTATAAACTTAAAAAGAAAAATAATAGTCTGTAGACTCAAGTAACTGCAGAAATGGTAAATACAACAACTAGTATTTTGGAAGGCTGATAGGAATGTAAGGAAGTGCACCATACCAAATCTCTGTTGCAGACTCGATTTAAAAGACAGTGCAAGGCCTCACATCCACCCCAGCCCATTTATTCAATGCAACAGAGTAGAGAACCTGCTGAAGCCTGAAAACCCTGCATTCAGCCTGAGAGCTCTCTGTTGTGAGAACACAATGGTAAATACAACCAAGCTGTCTCACCCGTTCTCCTTCACAGGGTGCAATATCTGAGGCTGTGGCTTGCGGAACATAAATTGGCATGAAAACACAAATCACTGTACAGAGTCTGAACCCACCACAGTCCATGGGAAGCTCGGGAAAGGCTGCAAGCAAGCTATAGCACCAATAAATTGTGCCAGGTATGATTATGACATCACCACCTAATGCAACATTCCCCACCTGGAAAAGCCTGAAGGCACTATCGAGCTTCAGTGTGTATATACTATATACCCTCTTTTTCTCTCTTTTTTTTTTTTTTTTCCTCAGGAGTGCGGCATGGAAATGTATTTTGTTTAATTTGCTCCCAAATCTCAGTACAGAAATAACTGCACATAAAACACATGCTGAACTAAATCCTCAGCTATCCATTTCTAGGGAATTTCTCTCCTTTGAAACAACCTACCCACTCCTTTTTCAAAAAAAGGGACTCATAAACCGTTATGTACTTTGGCTCAGAGCAAACAAGACTGTCATCAGTTTGTCCGACCACAGTAAAATGCTCCTGTTTCTCCCTGACAGTTTGGCACATGGGGAAATTATGCAGACTGACACAAAGGTAGGCTCAAAACCAACAGTAGAAGAAGCAGGCAAAGAGAAGACTCACAAATTTGGATTAAGAAGATTAGATTTTATACATCTATTTGTTTACATATAGAAAAAAAACAAACTAACAAAAACAGAAAAAACACACCAAACCACAGAGAGATTCAAATGAATGTTAAAAAAAAAAAAAAAAAAAAGAAGATAAAAATATAGAAAATAGTTGGAAGATGTGCAAATAAGTAACTTGAAACCAGTGTAGAAGGAATACAGAAACTAGTGAAGGGATTCAAGAAAGGGGAGAAACAAAGCATCAGGAGAGTGACATAATGTTGACAGCTGTGTTTCTCTGATCAGTCCAGTTTCCAATCACCGATTTTTCATTCAACAGCTGAGTAGGTGAAAAAATTGGAAATTAGATTTGCTACAAAACTGATCACTGACTCAGATATTAATGTTTGCATTCTTTCTTTTCACAATTACTTGATTTTTATGTCAGGTGAGAGAATCAGACCTTTCTTTGATTCTTGACTTCAGTATTTCACCTAAAATTTCTAATTTTTATTTTTTTTTAGTTGAGTGTAAAGTACCACATCTTTAAAAAATAATTTAAAAGTAAAATACAATCTTTCCTTCAACTGACCAGTTTGTAGCTGTAACTGGGAAACATGAAGCAGCTGTTGAATCTTTGGAGTAATTGTGGCATCTGAGAATCTGGATAATCACTGGAACAATTTTCTCACTATTTAACCTAATCTATGTGTATTCAACAGTCTGGCCCTTTATGAGGTAAATACAGAAGCTAAGTAGATGGGGAAGGAGAGAAGGAAAGACTATCTAGCCATATAGTTATTAACTATAGTTAAGCAAGGAATAGGAAGAAAAAGTTGTGCTCAAAATGATCATTTAAACTAAATTCTTTGGTTCTGTTTTATTGCCTTTCTGAAATATTAGATGTTATTAATTTTTATATGCTGTAGAAATGCCCAAATTAATGGATCAGAAACTATTGCTCTCAAAAATGGAAATGATAAATGTGTATTTTTAATTGGTACATGATGGATTTTCTACTCAGTGGGGGTATTTCTAGTTAAAATCCTTGTCCCAGTGAAGTGAAGAGCCAATTTGTCACTGACTTTAAGGTACCAAATATTCATGGTGGCATTTTGTTTTCACTGGTTTTGGCCCTGTACCTCCTTCTGTTGTAGTTGGGCAGGAAGATATATCATATTTTCAGGGCTGGAAAAGCGCTATAAATGTGATGATAACTGTACTATTATAAATAGCATTCACTGACTAAATAATGTATGGGGGTTTTTACCAAAGCAAGCTTCTTTGAAGTTCTATGTATGCAAGTAATGCTTTTGTAATCCCTTTTAAGTGTCTGAGAGATCAGATAAAATTAGATAAAAGTTCATGCATGACTCAGATGAGCATTTAATCTCCCTTGATTCCTCCATCTCCTTCTCCCTGCACAGTGTAGTTATGAATACACTGAGGCTGTCTTTCAACAGAGAGAACAAATGTCAGGTTAAGTACAATCAAAATAAACAAATAGTTTTCTTTAAAGTACCTTTATTAAGATAATCTCTATTCTTTTACATTAATTTGTTTAAAGGTGAATTCATTTGCAGCTCTTGCCATGTTACTGATCCTTTATGTCTTAGACCTCCCTACTGAGGCAGGAAAAAAAACTGATTAAACCCATGAATATCTAGATGAGATACTGTTTCAATTCATTAAAAATGAATCCTTTTTTCGTTTACCAGTCTGCTGTCGAGTGTCTGTAGGATGCCCTGTGACATCCATACCTACTGCAGGTAGGACAGGATGAGGCAGGTATGGATAAACATGCCTAGGCCAGACTATGCAACGCTCCTTTCAGGCTGGGCTGAGTG
>NW_010319582.1:0-26845 GCF_000700745.2 Antrostomus carolinensis | reverse complement strand
CCTGCTGCCCAGAAAACTCGGCTATTGCTCTGAAAATGTATGACTCGTTTCTGTGACTGAGGTAAACTGAATTCGTACAGTGAGAAAAACTGCTTGACTGCAAGTTAGAATTGGAATAGAGACTTAGACATCACTTACCATTGCCTTAGCCTTTTAGCTAGGCTGGGATATCTTTCTCAACTTTAGATCCTTCTTGAGAATTCTGAACAACATTTTGGTACAGATAAATTGGTGTTCTCTGACAAAACTATATTGGAAAATATTTTAATTTTCTGTTTTCATTGCTGTAGTGCACTTCTGAAAGAAGGCTAGAGATAAAAACATAGTCATGAGGACTATGAACAGAAGCCAAAACAGACTCAGTAGGGGCTTTGGTCTGTTATAGTTTAATACTTGTAAAAAAAATAAAAAATAAAAAGAATCCCACCAAACCAACCAAGTTTATCCATTGGTTCATAAATTGCATTCCTGAGATTTTTTTCTCTCACTTCCAGTAGAGAAAATTTATAAAAGAGAAAGTCTTCAGTTGCTGTCTCAAGCCTTTACATGAAATATTAATGTAGATTTCATTTAGATATTCTTAATTGTGTGGACTATGGTCACACGCTAAAAATGGCCTGAATAATATGTACATTCTGCTGCCTAGATAACATGGTGCTCATTATTAGGGGAAGCTATCATTTCATGTGAGACAATAACATTTCTTGACTAACATACTTTCTGTTTCAGATCAATAATGGGCACAGCTGTTTCCTTGAGGAGTCTAAATTCCTGGTTGCCCAATACAGGCATTATATTGGAAGTTTCTTATTTCATGAAGTACTGCCATAAAACAGAAAAATAATTCTCTTAGGAAGCATGAAACCATTATGCTAGGAAAAGATTTGTTGTTATATCTCGAATTAAACAGATTCTGGTTTGTTGTGGTTTTTTTTTATTGTTAGAGCAAGTATTATTTATCCAGATTCTCTTGAGTAGGGTATTTCTGAGGAATTTCATGCTGGTATCTTGGAAGAGCCACAGAACAAACAATAAATAGCATAGTTTAATCTGCTTAATTAAAACCAAACAAACAAACAAGCAAACAAAAACCCAACAAAATTGTTCAGTGTTTCTCAAGCAAAATACCTATGTTATTGCTGTGTGTTCATTTTGTAACTATATCTTAAACATATATCAAAAAAGTTGATCTGAGTTCTCAAAAGTGATGGGAATAGGAAATAACATTTATGGATGACTGTATAAATGCATCAGGACTTATTGTATCTGTCAGATTTAAAGGCAATTTTATATAGAGACAAAGTGGAAATAAGAAACAAATATACAGGAATACTCACAGGCAGTCAAGTTAAATGAACACACACTGACCATAGGTCACGAGAACAGACTCCTTACCATACTGTTCCTTTGTAGGACTTGACAGATGTAAGGAAGAGAAGAGTTGTGTATAGCGGAAAAAGATTTCTTCTTCAGGCTTCTCTGGATATGATGCTACAGGGTCATTATTAGTTACAATAGAGGGTGGTTAGATTATAACATTTGACATGGTGCAAGGTAAGACTACTGGACATCACAAACGACACTCCAATACTGACCCTGTTATTTAAGACCAAGATTAATTTGGAAAGTATAAATGGAAGTACAGTCCCAGATGCCTTTTCTGCACTTAAAATTTGGTTTTATTTGTAGAACATACTTTTCTACAAGATAGATTTGTAGAGAAATCACACTATTTTATTTTAAGCCTCAGAGAAAGACTGCATCTGAGAACACTTCAGTCATTCCTGAACAGGTCTTCTAGATGGTGTGGAATGCTGCCTCTGCTGTGCACTCCTGTACTACAGTATCCACCTCCTCAATGATCATTTTGGGATGATTCAATCTTCATCCTTGCACCAATGAATCATTGTGCCCACAATCCGCGTGTGCATGTCAGAACTGAATTCAGAAATTGGGGGAACAAGTTGACAATGTTCAGAAGACATGGTGTTACATAAATGTACTCTTATACTATTTTCATCTCTTTCATCTTTGAAAGGCAGCAATGAACGAAACATGCTGCTGAGTCTGGTGCATGAAAAGCAAGGCTTTACCAGGATATTGTTCATATCCTACCTATGAAATGTCCCATATGTATTTTTCTATTGCTATGAATTTTTGTTGTTTTTTAAATGAATGTTTTATATGTGATTTTTTTTTTTTTTTTTTTTGTGAACTGACTGTAGTCAAATTCTTTTGTACCAAGTAATGAAAATTCTAGCACAAGGCACGTGAAATGGAGGAGACAGACTGCCACCATTAGTATAAATGACAACTGTGATCCATCAGACTGCCAGGAACCAAGTCAAACCAAATTAATTCCAGTGGATATCATGCTAATGGAATAAGTACAACTTTAAATTGTGCTTTCAAAGCTTCCACGCTCAGGATCTAGTGAACATGTTCAACAAAGTAAAGAACAAATTAAGTGGTGAGCTCCTTGCAAGTGGCTTTGCCACATAATAAGTTATCACAGCATAGAAAGTTATTATTTATGAATTCTGTAGTGACTCTTTGAGCCTTTTTTGATCTGCGGATGACTGTAAGACAAGATTCAGGGCATCTTAGTTGTCAATAAATGAAGGTGAAGTTATCCTACATTTGATACAGGGTGTCACAAGCAGTTGGTACTCACAGACTGTTACTGTGACATTGCTGAATGGTAACCTGAGTACATATTCTGAATCCTATTCCTCTAACTGCTCTACAGAAATACATCTCCAGGCATCAAGAGCAAGAAAACCTCTGTCTTCATTACTGAGGAGAGTTTAACCACTCAGCAGCATGGAAGAGCTCTCTAGTGGACAAAATTCTCAAAGATGTTAGATTTAATGTCACTTCCATATGAGGGCAGAATAAAATGCAAAACTCATTCCTTCATCAATGGCTTCATACAGGAACAGCAAACAGCTTTTACTTATCAGACTACATATACTGCAGTGTTGGAAGGAGGAGACAAAGTTATCTGAATTTTTAATGCATTGTCTGAATCAGAAACTTTGGCTAAGTACGCAAGTTTATTAGGTACCTAGATACATTTAGAATGAGGGGCAGCCTCTCAGCTGGTTCAAAATTAAACCTAGTACTAGATGACACCTTTAGCTATGTAACAAGAAATACATAAAGAGATTATGCAGAGCAGTAAGGATGTCTTTAATACATGCAAAAAAAATCACCACCTAAAAGTAATAGATACATTTTTCTTTATATTAAGCACATTGTTATATGGTATATAGCTCAGAGACATGGCAAAGTAACTGGGAAATGTCTATATTATTATAGAAATATTTAAAAGCATAGGTCAGTTGAACATATTAAAAGGCCATTCAAGCTATCATTTCTATGAAGAAACTCAGAAACTCTAAAGACCCTAACAGGAAATAATTTCTGAAAGTCGCAGATTAAGGCATGAAGCAATTATCACAATATCTGCATATGACCCATTCTGCTAAATAATGAGAAGCTTTTGCTTAATAAATTCATCTTGGAGGGACCTCAGGGGGTCTCTGGTCCAAACTCCTGCTTGCAGCAGGGTCAGCTCTGAGATCAGACCAGGCTGCTCAGGGCTTCATCTAGTCGGGGCTTGAAGACCTCCAAGGACAGAGACTCCTCAATCTCCTTGGGCAGCTTGTGCAACTGCCTGACTGTCCTCATGGGAAAACAGCTTTTCCTTATATCCAGTGATATCCCTTTTAGTTTCAATTTATGTCAGTTCTCTCTTGTCCTCCTGCCATGCACTATTGTGGTAAGCCCAGCTCTGTCCCGTGTATTATCTCCTTGTAGGAACTGGCTCTACTGTTAGGTGCACCCAAAGCCATCTCTCCTCCAGGCTGAACAAGCCCAGCTTCCCCAGCCTCTCCTAACAAAGCAAGTGCTCCAGCCCCCATCACCTTGGTGGCTTCTGCTGAACAGTCTCTAATTTATGGTACTGTAGAGGCTCAAAGCTGGACACAGTATCCAGATGTGGGCCAGTGAGTGTTGAGTAGGGGGAATAATTACTCTATCTCTACTCCTGTTCACACTTTCCAGAATACTGTTGGCTTTCAGGACACACTGCTAGCCCATGTCCAGCTTACTTCCTCCAGGATCCCAGGGCCTTTTCCGCAGAGCTACTCCCCAAACAGTTGGTCCCCAGCCTGTATCATTCATTTGCCCTACATACAGGATTTTCCATAGGAGCTATCCTCCCTCTCCATTTTGGATTCTTCAGCAAACGTGATAAACAAGCACTCTGTAAACTCCTTCTGGTCTTGGATTGAGATGTTAAACAAGACAGGTCCCAGGACAGGCCCCCTGTGGTACTCTCCTTGTTACTACCCTCCAGGTAAATTATAATCCATTGACCACTACCCCCTGACCATTCAGTCAGGTTTTTATACATCAATTTGTTCATCCATTTAGACCAAAGCATCCTAATGGATACAAGAATATTGTGGAAAACAGCATTGAAAGCACTGCTGAAGTCAGGGTAAATGGTATCTTGTACTCAGCCCTTGTTGGCAAATCCACTCATCAAGTTTTCCATTTTACTACAGAAGGCAAACAGGTTGGTCAGATATGATTTATGCTTTGATAAATCGGTGCTGTCCACTTCTGAGAATATTTTTCTCTTTCATGTGCCCAGAGATGTACTCCAACAAGACTCATTGTCTGGTTTTCCAAGGGATCAAAATGAAACTTACTGTCTTTTGAAGGTTATTGAGACATTTGCCTTTCTCCAGTCATCACGGACCTCCTCACATCTCCAAGATCTTTCAGAGAAGATATAAAATAGCCTTGTAAGGACTTTGTCAAATCCCTCAGTGCCTTTGGTTGAAGCCCATTGGTTGTTATGGATTTGCATGTGTGGTAGGTTGACCTTGGTGAGCTGCCAAACCCCCACACAGACATTGTCTCAGTCCCCCTCCTCAAACAGGACAGGGAGAGAAAATAAGATGAAGAAGCTCATGGGTAGAGATAAGGACAGGGAGATCCCTTACCAGTTACCAACATGGGCAAAACAAACTCGACTTGGGAAAAATTAATTTAATTTATTGCCAACTAAAATAGATTTGGATGGTGAGAAACAAAGACAAATAAAAACAACACCTTCCCCTCACACTTTTATTTTCAGTCTCAACTTCACCTCTTCCACCCTTACTCCTCTACATCCCCCTCTCCCAGCTGTGCAGGGGGGTGGGAGTTAGGTAGGGGGTTGTGGTCGGTTCATAACACTTTGTCTCCGCTACTCCTTGCTCCTCACGCTTTTCCCCAGCCCCAGTGTGTGGTCTCCATGGGCTGTAGCTTCCTTCAGGAAACATCCATCTTCTCTATCATGGTGTCTCTGTGGGCTGCAGTGTTTCTCTGACATGGTCCTCCATGGGCTGTTGGGGAACTTCTGCACCTGGAGCACTACCTCCTCTCCTTCTCTGATCTTGTTCATACAGTTGGTTCTCACACTTTTTTTCCTCACTCTTTTGCCCATGTGACATTTTGCCCTTTCTTAAATATACTTTCCCAGAGGCACCACCATCTTGGCTGACAGGCTCTGCTGTGTCCTGTGGTGGGTCTGTTGGAGCCAGCAGGAACCAGCTGCAAGCAGTTGTATCTGGTACTGGGAAGCCCCAGCCTCTTTTGACAGAGATCATCCCTGTACCCCGCTACTGTAAATACCTTGGTAGGTGCATCAAGCACTGCTCCATACCATGCTCATCGACAAACCGATGAAGCATTAACTAGATCAGTGAACAACAAGGTATACTAAAAACAGTCTGAACTGCCAAGCTGAAAGGGTTGTTATCAGGGGCAAAACTCAGCTGGTAGTCAGTAACTGGTGGTGTGTTTCAGGGCATCTGTGCTTGGGCTAATGCAGTTTAACATCTCCAATAATGATCTGGGTGAGTCACATGGGACAGAGTAAGTCTGCAGATGATACAAAACTAGGAGGAGTGACTGATACACCAGACGGGTGTGCTGCCATTCAGAGGGACCTCAACTGCCTGGAAAAAAGGACTGACAAGGATCTTATGAAGTTCAGCACAGGGAAATACCAAGTTGTGCAGGTATTTATAACCTTATATAAATAACCTTAGGCACCAGGACAAGCTTGGGGGCAGCCAGCTGGGAAACAGTTCTGTAGAGAAGGTCTTGGGGCTACTGGTGGACAACAAGTTGACCATGAGCTATCAGTGTTCTCTTGCAGCAATGAAGGCTGTCCAACAGCCTCTTGGGCTGCATCAGGCAGACCACTGCCAACAGGTTGAGAGAGTTGATCCTTTCCTTCTTCTCAGTTCTGGTGAGACACATCTGGAGTGCCGAATCCAATGCTGGGCTCCCCTGTACAAGAGAAACATGGGAGAAGTGAAGTGAGTCTAACAAAGCGTCATGAAGGTGAATAAGGGCTTGATGCATCTGTCTGTCATAACAGACTGCAAGAGCTGGGATGCTCAGCCTGCATAAAAGAAGGCTCAGGGGCATTTTGTCAATGTGTACCAATATCTGATGGGAGAAAGTAAAGAAGATGGAGCTGGGCTCTTCTCAGTGATGTTCAGTGACAAGACAACAGGAAATGGGCACAAATTGAAATACAGGAAATTCAATTTAAACATAAATAAAACCTCACCCTTCTTTGGGGTGAGGTTGGTCAAACACTGAAACAGGCTGCCCAGACAGGTCATGGAATCTCTGTCCTTGGAGATATTGAAAATCTGACTGGACACAGTGACACAGTTCTGGGCAACCTGCTGTAGGTGAGCCGACTTTGAGCAGGGAGATTGGACTAGACAGCCTCCAGAGCTACCTTCCAGCCACAGCCATTCTGTAATTCTGTGATTCCTCTCAATTAATTCCTTACTCAGCCCTCAACCACAGCTAGTTTTTATCCTTTTGCTTGACCCCATTCAGGAAACAGAGGCCCAGGATATCTTGTTGATGAAGTCTGAGTCAGAGAAGGCATTGAGTACCTTCATCTAATCCATGTTCACTGTCAGTAAATCAATTATTCTGTTCAGCCATGGACCCCACTTGTCCAGCCTTTTCCTACTAACACAACAGAAGTAGTTTTTCTGGTTGCTTTTGCTGTTCCCTGTGAGCATCACCTTCAGGTGAGCTTTGGCGTTCCTGATAGCACCCTTGAATGTCTGGGAAATATTTCTAAATTCTTCCTTTGTAGCCTGTCCCTGCTTCCTCCTTCTGTGTGCTGCTATACCATGAACTCCCTGCCCAGCCATAGCAGTTTCCTGGTATGTTTTCTTGTTTTTCTGAGTGATGAGATGGATCATTCTTGCCTTCAGACTATGCTGTCCTTAAAGATGTACCAGCTTTCCTGAACAACTTCACTCCTCTGATCATCTTCCCATGGGATCCCACCTAGGGGTTCCCTCGTCCAGGTGAAGTCTACTTGCCTGAAGTTCAGGGTCAGTACTCTGTTCAAGCCTTACTTCCCTAGAGATCTTGAACTCCACAATTTCATGGTTGCTACATGCCAGTGTCTTAGTGACTTCAGTGAACTCCACATCTGATAAGTCATAACCTGCTCATTTTCACTGCTCTTCTGATCTCAGCCAACAACTGGGTAAGGAATGGGACATAGTCACATGAATGTGATGAAAATAAGATATTAAGAAGCATAAACCAATAAACTATTCTGACTGCAGGACCATAAACTGTTTCAGAGGCAATACTAGAATTGTACATTACAGCACCTAATCTGAATAATATACTTAGATGCTAATGAGAAATAGTAAATTTTGAATGAATGCTTATAAATCACCTCATACTATGAAAGTTTCAAAAATTATCAGTATGTATGAGACCAGCTATAATTTAAAGAAATGTTGACTTTCTATCTGACATAAAAACTACTTCACTGTTTACCGTGTTTATTATCTCAGATATTCTGAGTTGCTGTTTTACTTTCTACTTTGCAAACTGAAACCTCTAAATTAAATTTACAGATGATCTTGTAAGGATCTTGCAAATTTGAATTTGGAACACTTCAATAGAGGTCAGTTAAAGAAGTTCACACATGATCTGAAGTGTGGCGTGGCCACTGACTTCGTACAACACTGAATCAGAGTTCATATTTGTACAGAGGCAGTTTTGCCAAGTGAATGATCACCCTAGGACAAATGAAGCTATAAACTTTCAATTTCCCACAAAACCCTAATTTTTGCAGAACATGGCACAATGGTGGTTCCAACACGGAAACTATTTTTCCTAAATTTGTGTGTTTTCTTTACCATTGTGATGTTGAAAAGACAGCTATAAGATTGTTTTCTTAAATAAATAGATAGATAGATAGATAGATAGATAGATAGATAGATAGATAGATAGATAAAAATTGTCAATTAAAGCACTGGTGGAGATTATACTTCTTTTTTGTTCCAGATCATGACCTTAAAGGAGTCTTACTTAGTGAACATAATTTACCCTCTGTATTTGATCCTAGCTTCCTTGGAAACACATTCTGCCATGATTTCTATCTAATAAATATTTTGATGCTGCTATTTTCAGAGGCAGAGCTAATAGGTTTAGGATTTTATTGAAGATTTTCAGCTAAGGGCACACAAACATTTTGGACTCTTACACGAATGTGTGAAGAATTTACTAACCTTCAAAACCAGCACGAATATTTCCATCTGCTCTGTTTTTGTGTCACAATCTATTATGATTACATTCTGCACTGTGAATTGAACTCTGATTTCAAACAGTATGAAAGAGTAACACAGCGAATGTCTTTTAACTAATAGAACATTTTTTTGTATGGTAACAGTTCAAATGAAAATGTGTGTGTTGCTCTTGAAGATGTAAAAAAATAAGTGTTTAAGCAGTCAGAAACATCAGGGAAGTCCACTAATGCTTACAAGAATCAAAGTGATGAATCTGACTTTGGGTGTACAGATGTAAACTTTTCTTGCTGCATGGGAATTTTTATGTTTAACTCAACTGTATGCACACTGAGGTGAGAATACATTTGATAGGTATGCAAAATCAGATAGATCTTTGTGGAGGCGAATCGTATCATGTGCAAACTTTCTTCCAGGTAAATATTTAATTAGCTGCTTTTATTGAGATGTAACCATTCAGCATCTTTGCTCAGTGCAATTGAAATACAAGACATAGTAGATGACACTAAGGTCTGATAAAATGACACAGTCATCGTAAGCTTGACTTTCTGATGCTCCACAATATGGTTCAGAGGAACTGGTATTAAATGACATGGATTGCCACATCCATACAGATTCACCCCTGACAGAGAGAAGGTAAGGCAGGAGGAGACTCCTGGGGAAAGTATGAGAGGAGAGACAAAGGATGACTTGGAAAGAAACAGTGGAAACAAATCTGTGTGGTGCAGGCAGTTTATACAAAAGCGCATGTTGAACAATTGTTTCAAAATTTCCTGTGAAGTGAAGTATCAGGAACAGGCTGAGCTTGTTCAGAAACACAGCCTATGAGTAGGAAGTTTTGCCACTGTGAAGCTTCAAAAGTGGTTCTGGAAGTACAGTTTATGCTATGAAGAAAAGAGAAAGTCTGTCTAACAGGGAGACACAAAGGTAAAGGGTATCATCACTATTATCACAGAATCACAGAATCACAGAATGTAGCAAACCTTTTTATTCAGAATTACTTAATTTCTTTTTCAGTTCAAACAATAAATCTAATTTATGTTTGACTGATGTTCAGTTTAACTTCTATTTTTTTTTTTCCTTGTGTGTAAAAACCTTATTTTACCCTCACATGTGTAACATGCCTGTTGTCCTTACCAAAATAACATTCCCATCTCCAAATGGAAAAAACCTTCCCAAATTTCTGAAATTTTGTTATTAAGATCTTGCTTCATAAGAAAGCTCTTGTGAAAATGTGACACGCTGGAATGCATGCAAATTGACAGCAACCCAGAGCAAAGAATCACCATTCAAGAAAAATATATCTAGGAAGAAGAGGATATAAAGAGTCACTCATTCCGCTGTGAGAATTTGACCAGAGATTTCATCCCATTTAGCTTTAGGGACCAGTGCGGTCTGGATCTGGACATGGTATTTTTCATGTACTATATAATGTTCCAAATTTGACCAATTATAATCATCAGCAAGAACTTTTCTTTACAAGAGTTAACACGTCCTAGACAAACTCTATCATGGCCAATTGGATTTAGCTTATCTGAATTTATATTTTAAACTTAGTTGGCAATTAATATTGAACTCTTAAAAAATTTTGTATTTGGTAAAGCTATTTAGAATCAGTCAAGATAAAAAACATGAATGGGGTCAGACTTTTTCCAGTGGTGCTCAGCAACAGGACAAGGGGCAATCAGCAAAAATTGGAATACAGAAAGTTCCATCTGAAGATAAGGAAAAACTTCTTTACATTGAGGGTGGCAGAGCACTGGAACAGGCTCTACAGACAGGTTGTGGAGTCTCCTTTTTGGAGATATTAAAGCCCCACCTGGATGCAGTCCTGTGCAACCTGCTTTAGATGTACTTGCTTTGGCAGGGGGGCTGGGCTAGATGATCTCCAGAGGTCCCCTCCAACCCCTGCCATTCTGTGATTCTGTAACTTAAACATATTGCTACAATTACTTTATATGCAGATATCCTTCATCTTTTAGACTATTCCTATACTGAGTTTTACAGAGGTGTTGAAACACATTTTAATTATAAACTAACTAAAGCACAGTGATTTGAGTGTAATTTATGTAGAAATCTTTACTTTTGTGACTGTTTTAAGTAGCCATAGCAATATGGAGTGTATTTTACTTTCAAGTTTTCCTTGCTCAATTGTCACATTCCCTTTCAACTGTGTTCTCCTTGTATATAGTTTTTTATGGACTTATAGAAGAATCTGCAGGAACACTTTTAAAAATTCCAAAAGTTATTTCTGGAGTGAAAACACATATATTAAATTAAAAAGCAACAAACCCATGTGTATTTCTACAATATCAAATTTAAATTTGGAGCTACATCACATCCTTCTATCTGACATTCCTTCCTAGCCATAGACATGACAATCCACTTCAGAGGAATAAAGAGAAATTCAGATTTTAACCACTGTTTTCCTATTATGCTAGGGAAATGGAAATTTTTATTATGATCTTCCTTATTTTCATTTAAACTTTCTGAATTTTTTATTTACACTAGTTGGTACAGAACTCTATAGACAATTATAATATTTCTGTATGGCTTTGCTGTGTGCCTGGGCTCTGCAGCTGGCATGCCCTCTTTTTTTAATGGTGGCCCACTGAGCAACATGCATCTAAAGCCCTCTGTCACATTGGCATACACAGCATTCGGAACCAGTCATTTGTCATGTGGGTGCCTAGAGGTATATCTGGACCAGGCACTTGGGGGATTTCTATTGAACTGCATGGAAAATCAATGGGTGTTCACGCTGATGTTTGCTTTTTAGGTTTTGACTGTGGGTTTAGTTGGATTTCTGTTACTTCTTTATGCATTTACCTCAGATATGTGCTGTAATCAAATTTTTCAGCATGAAGTTGAAGAGTCTCTGAGATGTATTGCTCTCTTCTAGCACAAATAATTTTGTCCTGTGTGTTTTTGTAATGGAACTTTCTAGCAAAATTGTAATGTACTTTTAGAGCATATGGGAATGTGATAAAATATTCAATAGATTCATCCTCTTCTTGGAATTTGCATAGAACTTGTGTCACTCAGAAATGAAATCTCAAGAAAGGATAAAATGTTTATGAGATTTACTGACTTAGCATGAATTTGTTCTTTCATTCAGGACAATCTTATTTCTTCATCTTGTGACTTTTGTGCTTAAATCTGATCTCCCCCTTGATCCAGCTTTAGGAATAAATGTTTTAGGGAATGAAATCTGGTAGGAAGAGCACCCAAGCATGTTCTGATGAATGCCGTCAAGGATGGCATTACAGTCCTGGAATAATCTCCAAGTAATCTTTCATTATGGAAAAAAAAAAAATAAATCTGTTGGCAAGACTGTTGAAAGTGGGCAGCCCCTTCATCCTCACATTAGATCAGAAACCTCTGTTTAAGCATACTCTGTCTAGATCTTCATAAACTTTGTTGGTGTATATTGGCTATAAGTTAATGGATGGTGGGATGTTGCACATGGTTTTCATGGGCAGGTATGGTCTTCCTAAAGTAACTTCTACTTTCTCTTCTTGGAGCAGCAAATGCAGTTTGGCTTATCATACCAACATGTTCTATTGGATGAAATGATATACTAGTAACTAAGTGACTTGGATTTCCTTCTTGGATCAGTCATCAATGTCCTTGGTAATAAAAAAACCACTTTTCTCTAGTCTTTATGTTTTCTTCCTCTTTTCTTGTTCCCCTCTTCTGTTCCCTATTGCTTCTGGTCTAAAAGAGTCTTGAGGAGGACTTACGCTGTGTCATTTTGATACTTTTTCTTCTACTAGTTTTGTTCCTAGAAAAAAAGAAGCAAAATTAAAGCAGAGACAAGATTGGCCCTTGCTGATTCTGTGAAATAATAAAGATAGATTTCATTGTAAACTGCTATTTTCCCATATTAATAGCTATTTTAAGTGGGATAATATAAATTTCAGAGCTGCAGATTACACAAATATTTTTAAAAGAAAAGGAAATTAATAACAAAGAAACAACATCAAGAAAAAGTACTCCTTGCTGCCTTTGCAGTTTTCTCTAATTAGAAAATTTATGAGAAATTTCTAAAGATACTGACAACTCCTTTTACTTCATATATTGGGATTTTTAAAGTATATCCAGAAAATTTCCCTTAGAATACCAGGTTCCCATAGATAACCAATCATTCACTGAGATATTCTACCACATTAATCAGCCTATCCCATCCTGTGGGAAAGATGATTTGCTAGAGCAGCACAAGAAGCTTGATTTTAAATAAGCTGCAGAAGACAAAATTGTGTTCCTGGAATGTCTGGTTAATGGCTTACGAGAAATAACGATCAGTACCATTGTCTTCAGTAACAATTCTGCTAAAAAAACAGTCAAGAGACATTTTGCTGTATTTTTCATTTCTTCCTAACTAGGGACATAGGACAAGCTGCCTAGTCTTCTATAAATCAATGGTGATACGTGAATTATAAATGACAGTTGAGTGGCTTAGTTTTCAAGGTCATAGCAAAGTTGTCAGACAAAATGCAAGGAGGTAATAATTACCAGGTAGCTGTCTTGTGTAAGGGTATACTTGAAAATCAGCCTTACTATTGGTCATAAAAGAATATAGGAGCTAAAGAAACACATTTTGAATGTAATTCACAGCTGTTTCATCAGAATTTCCTATACAATTTCTCGGCTGCTACAGCAGACATGGAAAAGCATACATGCAGGATAGGGACTACAGTACTTTATTTTGAAATGCAAATACTTGATTATGGGGGAGATCACAGAGCAAACTTACCTACTGTATGAGTACTGGATGATGTTTCAGGAGGGACAGATGGCCTTTCAAGTAACTTTTTAGCTTAATTTCTTGTGATCCTTTACAGAATCACAGATGGGTAGGGGTTGGAAGGGACCTCTGGAGATCATCTAGCCCAGCCCCCCTGGAAAAGCAAGTACATCTAAAGCAGTCTGCACAAGATTGCATCCAGGTGAATTTTTAATATCTCCAGAAAAGGAGACTCCACAACCTCTCTGGGCAACCTGTTCCAGTGCTCTGTCTACTTCAAAGTACAGAAGTTTTCCCTCATCTTCAGATGGAACTTTCTGTATTCTAAGTTGTGCCGATTGCCCCTTGTCCTGTTGCTGAGCACCACTGAAAAAAGCCTGGCCCCATCCTCTTGACACCCACCGTTTAGGTATTTGTAAGCAGTGATACAACCCCCTCTCAGTCCTCTCTCCAGGCTAAACAGACTCAGGTCTCTCAGCCTTTCCTCATATGAGACATGTTCCAGTCCCCCAGTAATCTTCACAGCCCTCCCCTGGACTTTCTCCAGTAGTTCCTGGTCTTTCTTGAACTGAGGATAGAACCAAACACAGTACTGCAGGTGTGGCCTCACCAGGGCAGAGTAAAGGGGTAGGATAACTTCAGATTTCATGCACTATTTTTAGTTACTTGGCTCTGGTGGAACTTAAATGTAATTAGGGCCCCAAAGCTGCAATACAAGTTAAAAACTGGTCCCCTCAATCCAGTGACAATTTGTGACGGGTTTTTTAGGGATAAAGACGCTTTAAGCATAAACAGAAATTCCGGGTCATGAACATCTACCTCAAAAAATTTACACACACCAGCATATTTCATGCAGCTCCTCAGACATACTTCTCCCCCTGCTCTGTCATTAAAAGCATCAGAGACGTAAAAACAGACATGGTCTGCTGTGGGACTTCAATGGAAGCACTTACACAGCTTCTAGAAAAAAAAGACTGGTAACAAACAGTCTTGAACTTCTCAAACCTAAGTGCAGCTGCACAGCTGTGTTTGTTGAATGTTAGCACCCATGGATATCTTCTTGCAGACCTGTGTAATTTCCTGTTGAAAAAGACCTGAAGTACTCTTTTTTTTAGTTAATTTTTTGGATGAACAACGGTTTTTTCAACCTCTCCTATACTATAGGTATAATATACTTGTATGACATCTATGACAAAGACTACATTCCTTGAAAAAAAATTTTTGCAGGAAGAAATTTTCGGTCTACAGCATAGCTTGATTTATGAGGCAGAGGAATTTAGAAATAGCATCTTCAAGCATGCTGACCTTGGTATAATGAAATGTTTGCCATGCCAGCAATGAAAGAAAACTTGTAAGATTTGTGAGCAGAAGTGGCATTGGAAATTCACAAAGGAAATGATTACACAGACAAATTTGATTCGCCAGCTTTTCTATCAGTGTGAGTTTGATGTCTGCTGCAAATACAAGAAAATAAAAAACGGCAACATATGCCAAAACTTGCAGTTCTGACTGCCAGAAGCACTGATGTCAACAGCTCTTCCTCAGAGGCCTCTGAGCCTGTGGCAACTGAATTATTCTTCTGGAACAAGAGCATCATAACAAAGTTTCTCCCTGCCCCTTTTGAGATGTTGAAATTAGAAGGAACAACCGACTGTATAATTATTCACCCAAAGTCCATGGACAGGGCTCAATTGTCTACTGCAGCCTCTGCTTATTTTCCAAACAAATTATTTCAAACACATCGCTGATTTTTTGTCAGACTAATGGAGCAAGGAAAGAACAGTGACAGCACTAAATCAGTCCTAAACAAACCTGTGAAAATCCCAGAGTACAACTGGAATATCAGTAAATCCTTCAGTATGTGGAATTTTTCCAGCAGAACTCAGTATGAAGAACCTTCATACTATGTCATTTTTGGCTTGGAAACAGCTTCAGCCTCAGGAAAACAAATAAACAAATAAAATCCACCCCCCTAATACCAATAAGGCTGAATTTTAAATGTATAGGTGGTGAATAAACTAAGCATTCAAATAAGGAATTATGTTTGATCCCAAACTACCTGTGAGTTAAAATTACTTTGGAAGTTGTTTCAGTGAAATAATAGTGATAAAAAGATTCTGTTATCTGTTGCCTCTCTTTTGTCACTTCCCTTTCTTTCCTGAGAGTGCTGAGGGTTATGGTCTTACTAAAACTCATAAGCCAAAAATAAATAAATACATTAAATTCATACTTCTCCAAGATGCTTTGATTTTGGAATCACAGAAAGTCTGAGAGTCACTCACATAATTATTGAGTAAGCATGGTGATACCTCTGAAATCCTACAGTTCAGCAGTTAGGCAACTTCTCTGGAAGGCAGTGCTGCCATGGGTAATCCCTGCTCCACTGGATTCAGATCAAGGCTTTGTAAAGTCTGCTACCTCAGTAAGTTCAGCTGATTCAGAGAAAGTGTTGACCTATCTATCAGAGTACCCTGTGCAGCAGTTTACTGGGTTTTCTAGGGAAATTAATCTCTCTCATTCTACTTTACGTAAATACGAATTCCAAGTTTATCCTGAGCAGAGGGCTACCACAGGCTGACAGCACTCCAAGAAGAAAAAGGATTTTTAGAAACTTTAGCACAGCTTTTTTTGTTCTATGATGAAATTTTGTGGTTTTCCAATATGACTAGCTTGTGAAAGCATGCATGTTCATCCTTTGTCTGTCATGAGGGAGCATGTAACCTCTACATCAAGGCACAAGATCTCCTGTGATAACCGAAGCGTCCTGACCAGGGTCTGGCACTGTGTTGAGACCAAGAATTAGGAACACTGACTAAGTATGTCAAGGCCTGCACGGCAATAGGAGAACTGGACTCATGTGTTGTTGATACCTTCTCATATTGCTTTCTTCTCAATGTATGTCAAAACTGAGATTGTCCCCTAAGTGTTAGCAAATAGAGTCTGTAGTCCCCAACAAAGTTCCCAAACATGTTACTTGAAATGCAGCTATCCAGGATAAATCTTGCTAATTGTGTAACAGCTCCCTGTTACCTTCTTAAAGCCTAATTCTGACAGAGGTAAGCATATAATTAGTGTTTTATTTAACCTATTTTGTAGTCCCTATGGTGTGCTATCCCAGAGGCTAAACTTCCTTCTTCACATAATTATAAAAAGGAAGAGAACCTATAACCAGATGAAAAAAATTCCTACAACTTCCCCTTTCCTCCAAGAGGAACCAGAATAAAAGAATTTAATATCATAGTTACAGTTAATGCTAATTCCTTGAAACAAAAACCAGTAAGAAAGATTTTCCTATTTTTTCCAGTGAAAAAAAGTGATAGTGAAGTTGTTTTGGTAGAGCAAAAGGGAAGAGTCATTCTCATTCTTCCCACAGCAAATTTGGTTTTGTTACTGAGCGAAGTCAAGCCAGAGATCTTGTACTCAGCCACAAAGAAAGACACTGGAAATTTATATGAGAATCTCACTCCTAGCTTTAATTTTAAGGAATGGCTGAATTATTTTTGCTGAAACTTTCAGTCAGAGAAAAAAAAAAAAAGAAAAAGAAAAAAAACAAAATCAGCATCTGGCAAAAAAGGCAGACTAGCAAATTCAACACAAATAATTAAAATTCCACAAAGACTGAACAATCTTAGTTAAGATGTTGCCAGTAGCCACAAAGATGATGGAATAGTTTAGGTATGTATGCATATATCTATATTTGACTAACATTGCTGAATCTATTATTGTCTTATTTTCATTAATACATTTAATGTGGATTAAACTTAAAAAACTGCTCAGATGATAAAAAGAACTCCTTTTAAATGATTTGAGAAAATTAGAATTTTAAAAAAGAAGGAAAATATTTTAATAATAAATCCTTTTAATTCCTATAAAAAAGTCTTTCGAAAAAGTTACTTCATAGCCAGTTGCAATCACTTTTAAGATAGCTATAATTGCTGAAAGTGCCAGCCAGTTTTCTTAGAGATTGAAAAGAAAGAGAAGTTACAAAGGATAGAAGAATAGACAAAAGTGGAAGCGTCCCTTTGTAGAGGTTGCTCTATAAAATCCTTTGTCTTCTCCTCAAAAATAGACTGTAGGGGATTCAACTTTAAATAATGATTTCAAAGAAAATTTTGAAACAGGAGTAACTCTGTGAATCCTTATGAAACATGAGCATTAAACACTAAAGAATGCATTGTGTTGTGATGACAAAGAGGATGAAGCTGAATTACATCAGACTAGTAACAATCTAGTAGCAGGCTTTTGTGTTTGCGTGGCTTACGTGTGTGAGGGATAGAGGTAGACAGGTTGTTACAGCAACAGGCATATGGTGAGTTTGTGAGAGAAAATAAATTCCTCCCTTGAGACTACCCTTTGTGCCTGAATTATCAGAAAAACTGAAATTAGATGTACCATTCTTCTCACAGTAATGGTGTAGTATACCCAGTGTCCATCTCCAGACAGCTCCTCATCTCAATGCAAGGAGGAGGTGAGCCCTAGAACTAACCCCATCACAATCAGCATTAAACTCACAAAGTCCCTCAGCAGCAGCTGAGGGGTGGTTCCATCTGTAGTTCCATCCACAAACTGGACAACTTATGTTGCTATGTGGCTCACCCCAAAACTCTTCATTTACCCCTGCTTGCTAATGCCCTAAACTCTCTCTCTCTTTGAAGACATCATTTAGGTAGAATGAGTTAGAAAAATTTCCTTCATATCTTACCTTTCCTCTTACACAAGTGACAGAAAAGAAATCACATATTTCTACTGCTACTCTCTGACATTTTCCATGCTGAGTGTCTTTGTACTGTTATACTGGCTAAAAAAAGACCCATCGTCATCTTGCTCACCAACAAAAGATGAATAGCACCTAACATAGTGAAAGGACTATGCCCAAACTGAGAGTGATTTCATAAGGGCAATATTTTTGAGTCAGGATATGAATTCTAGTTCCCTTTAGTAAAAAAAAAAAATAAATTAAAAACCCCTAATCTTGAGGATATAAAGAAAGTAGAGATAGGGACCAGTTAAATAACCTCATTAATCCACAAATGCTAATTTTGTGGATTTTCTGAAGGGCAGGCACACAACTGAAATTTTAGTCCAGCCAACATGACCTCCTACCCCTACTCCTGCCTTATTTCTATTTCTATTTATTTTTATAAAGTCTTCTCTCAAGTAGATCTATTATTAAGTTCCAGAAAGATTACAGGGCTGGTATAACAAGTAAATACCCGGGGTTACCTTTTGGTTTGCTTATTTAGTAGGGCAAGTTATTCTTAAAATGACATCAGATTATCCTGAACTAAATTTGTTACAGAAAACAAGACTATTCTGAAAAAAAAAACCAACCAACCAACCTACACTGTTCCATCCTATCCAGTCTAGTTCTCTTCCTGAATTTCTCTCCCCCACCTTTAAATTATATTTGAGTTAGAACATGCATTTGACAAGCTGGATCTATTCATAAAGCATGTTAAAAAAAAAAAAAGGATTAATTAAGCTGAGACTGGAAATGCTGAGTTCTATAAAAATCCAATATAAAATCTGCATCTTTGTAAACATAACAAGATGTTTTGGCTTAATCAAAGTAGTGCAAAATAAGTCAATAATTAGAGATTATTCGGGGCATTCTAGTCGCCAAAGCACAATGTGTTGATCACATTTCTTAAGGCAAAAAGGTTAATCAAGGGAACTAATATAGAGCAAAGATATGAGGTTCATTAAGTGAAATCAGGTACTCCATCCTTTCTTTCATCCATGTACATTTTTTCTCCTGTAGAGATTACTGTCTGGATGAATGTGAGTAGTGTACAGTCAGGAATGACTCCTATTCTCTTGTCCCCTAGAATTTTTCTGGGTAAAATTCGTAAGTGCCTTCATTAAGTTTATGAACCATTAGGTCCCCTGAAAAATATATCCAAGAAAACAAAAAATAATCAAGACTTTTAAAAAAACAGATTCATAACTCTCAGAAAATCCCCATCAACACAATATATAGTACATTTTTTTTCTCTTATCATAGAAAATCACATAATAGTATAATTAAATATAAATCAAGATATTCCCTCACTGATTCAATCTGGAAAGCTCCTCAGAAGAACATACACTGGAGAGACAGATCCTAATAACCCATTAAATTTAACAAACACACCTGATCTCTGTGGACTTCAAATTCCTTTGATGATCATTGCATGACTGCACTGGATTGAAATGTCCCAGTTTCTTGTAATTGCAATTATTTTTAGAGCAATGTCTAACTGTAACCAGGGAATATAAATAAAGTTCATAAATGAGTTGTATTTAAAGAGTTTGCTCATTCAGTTACAACTCTCACCCCAAATGTCACAGATAATATCTTTTTATGGCTTTTGGGTCTTACCGACCCAGGTGGTATGCAGTCCAGATCATGCCCTTCTTCTTCCTTAAACAGTAACTCAGAAATCACAAAAGATAATTTCAGGAGCTAACTAGACCTTCTGTCAAAGTGTCAGACAGTTAGTATGTAGAGGAATAACACTGCAAGCCAAATGCAACCAAAGAGGTTCCTTGAAAGCATTGATGATAACTTTCTCTTGCAAATGATTGAAGAGCCAACAAGGAAAGGAGTGCTACTGGACCTTGTCCTATCAAATAATGAAGAAGTAGTTGGGGATGTGAAGGTTGTAGGCAGTCTTGGATGTAGTGACTATGAGATTGTGGAGTTCAGGATCCTGCTAGGAGGAATCAGGGCAGTAAGACTGCAACCTTGAATTTCAGGTGAGCTAACTTTGGCCTCTTCAGAGACCCTCTTGGATGAATCCTGTGGGATCAGACCCTTGAAGGAAGAGGGGTGCAAGAGAGCTGGTTAATATTCAAACATCACTTCCTCCAGGCTCAAGAACAATGCATCCCTGTGTGCAAGAAGTTGAGCAAAGGGGGGAGAAGACCAGCATGGATGAACAAGGAGCTCCTGGCAAAACTCAAACATAAGCAGGAGGTGTACAAGTGGTGGAAGCAAGGACAGACCACTTGGGAAGAATATAAGGGCATCACCAGAGCATGCGGAAATGTGACGAAGAAGGCCAAGGCCCACTTGGAACTAAATCTGGCAAGGGAGGTCAGAGACAACAAGAAGGGCTCCTTCAAATATATCAATAACAAAAGGAAGGCCAGGGAAAGTGTGGGGCCACTAATGAATGGGATAGGGCACCTGGTAACAGAGGACATGGAGAAGGCATAGTTACTGAATGCCTTCTTTGCCTCAGTCTTCACTGCCAAGGCCACCCCTCAGGAATCCCTGACCCAAAAGACCAGTGAAAGAGTCTGGAAAATGGAAGATTTTCCCTTGGTCGATGAGTATTGGGTTAGAGATCAACTATGCAACCTTAACGCTCACAAGTCCATGGACCCTGATGGGATGCACCCACATGTGCTGAGGGAGCTGGCTGACATCATTGCTAGGCCACTCTCAATCATCTTTGAGAGCTCATGGCAATCAGGTGAGGTTCCTGAAGACTGGGAGAAGGCAAATGTCAGCCCTGTCTTCAAGAAGGGAAGGAATAACCCCAGACACCAATACAGGTTGGAGGCTGACCTACTGGAAAGCAGCCCTGCAGAGAAGGACCTGGAAGTCCTGGTGGAAAAGTTAAATATAAGCCAGCAGTGTGCTCTTGTGGCCAGGAAGGCTCACGGTCTCATGGGTTGTATTCAGAAGAGTGTTGCCAGCAGGTGGAGAGAGGTGATCCTCCCCCTCTACTCAGCCCTGGTGAGGCGCCACCTGGAGTGTTGTGTCCAGTTCTGGGCTCCCCAGTCCACAGGAAGGACATGGGACTCCTGGAGCATGTCCAGTGAAGAGCGACTAAGATGATTAAAGGTCTGCAGCATCTTTCATATGAGGAAAGGCTGAGGGAGCTGGGCCTGTTCAGCCTGGAGAAAAGAAGACTCAGAGGGAATCTGATTAATGTTTATAAATACCTAAAAGAAGTGTCTAGAGGACGGGGCCAGACTCTTCTCATTGGCACTCAACAATAGGATGAGAGGCAATGGGCATAAACTGCAGCATAGGAAGTTCCACCTGAACATAAGGTAGAACTTCTTTACTGAGAGGGTGACTGAGCACTGGAACAGGTTGCCCAGAGAGGTTGTAGAATCTCCCTGCCTGGAGATATGCAAAAACCGTCTGGACAAAATACCGGTTCATGTGCTCTAGGAAACCCTGCTTGAGCAGGATGGTCGGACTAAATGACCTTCAGAGATCCCTTCCAACCTCAACCATTCTGTGATTCTGTGATTCTCTGATTTCACCAAAAGTAGGTGTCTATAATGTACATCTGTGAGACTGCTTGGTGACTGTCTTTGCAGTCACTGGAGAGAAAATTGTATTTTACACTAAAGTATGGTTTCTCATCCTACTGAAGGTTCCTAAAGTGATGTCATGAATAGTACTCTAAAAGTTATTATTCTGTATATTGGCTGTAAAGATAGTAAAGGTTCAAACATTAAAGTATTTATATATCTTCTTCACTGACTAATTTGAGATTAATCACTCCCTAAAACTTACAAAACTGGTAGTGTTTCCTGTTCCACCTTCTTTATGTATTCTTCAAGTATTATATTGTTTCTTCCCTAAATTAGCATTCTCAAGATAGTAAATCCTTAAAGCTAAGATCCAGGTGGGACACACTGACATAGAATCTGTAGAAGAGAACATACTTGAGACATTAAAAAAAAAATAAAAAAAAAAATCCTGAAGTAAAAGGTTAACTCCTAGTAGTCTAGCTTCTATTTAGGTCTATTCAGAAAATAAAATGTAAACACATCTCAGGAGTCGTTTCAACAAACTGACTTGATTACTGCATTATCTTCTACGATCATACTAAGTAGATCTTTATTGGGCTGAGGGTTGGAGATGCAAAAATAAATTTTGGTCAAGATTACTCCCATAGAAACCTCATCTGTTGTTCCACCACTGTGTCATCTTGCTGTTGAGTCTTCTTCTCCAACACTTCATTTGTGTCTGTATTGGTAAACGCAAGAGGGTCAGGTCCCAAGCTCTGCTCCAGAAGATGAATTTGTCCATACTACCCATGGGGAGCAACCTTGTGCCTGTTCTAGTGTATTCACTATATTACCAATAAATTTACCCTGTGGGACAAAAAAGACTTAAATACAATTCACTTTTATTCGATTCCCATTTGTGCTGTGTCTGTCTCCTTTTTACAATAGATCATGGTGAGTGTTTGACTTAAACAGTATTTCTGTAGAGTTCATTATAAAAGTATCTTTGCTTGAGTTCTTGTAGCCTCTTTTAATTCTATCTGTTTAAGCTACAATCACAGCTTTCTGATAGGAATAGTTTCATAAGGGAAACCTCAGCTTCATTTAGTAAAATATATACATCTAGTAAAATAAAAAAACCCCCGCTTTTTTGATTGCTATGACTTCAAGGGGGCATAAGCCACACCCCAATTATGTGCTACTACATCAATTTTAAAATTAATTGACAAATATCCATCTCTCTGCTTTCTTAATTTTTCATGGGGTAAACATCAAGTATTTGACTCCATAAAGATATGCAAATTTATCAGTCTTTCTCTCTCTTTCAGTGTCTTTTCTACAGACCAGATCATTATCGTTGGTTTTATGCTATTGTTGGTGCCAATTCTCCCACACAAATTTTGCTCTGCAGACATTTACCATCACCTTCATGAACCTTCACATGGCTGACTTATTAATTTAGCAATCCATTAGCCATCTTCTTCCCTTAGGTCTCGTACTTATCCTTCTCCCTAAGCTATCTCTGTTCTGCAGCTACTCAGGCACCCTCCTTAATTTTCCTGTCCATACTGCTGATAGATATGCCTCTGCCCTTTCCTCCTCTCCACATTTCTCTGTATCCATAGCTTTTTTACAAATCTCCCAGATCCCTTTCAGGTGATTTCATCTGACATCCCACTTTTCATATTGTCATTATTCTTCTCAGAAATGTCCCACTCTCCGTCCTCTCAAATCCTTGAACTCATCCCCTCTCTGTTGCATGCTATATTGTCCCATATGACTTTGCAGTGGTCCACATCTCTTTAGTATCCCCCTGTCTGCCATCCTAATCCTCTTTTAGTTCCATTCTGTAACTTCTATTTCACAGCCTACTATGAGATCTTCCTTCTTGCCTTTACAGTTACTTACCCTCTTCCCTTCTCCCAACATGTCATGATCTGAATGACTTAACCTGTTGTCAGTTTCTAAACTGAGCTACAGCCACAAAGACTTTAGGCAACCTTAAGCTGTAATGGACAGTACCAGAAATTACACTCATCCTCATCTTTGTTACTACTACTAAAACTCTCAAAATACTAAATGAGCGTTAATTCAAACTACTTCAGCTGCAGAGAGATCCTATGAATGCTACTTTAAGTGCATTTCTCCAAGGACTCTCCACCATGCTATTTCATCCTTCCCTAGCCACCCTCTAAACTGCTTATCTTCCCAGTCCCTGATTTCAACGTGTTAAGCTCCAGTATAAGGAAGCAGAGTGATAAAATGTATATGTGTTCCTCTTTGCTGACCCATCTACACAGAGCAGAATCACCACAAGAAAACTTTCTTAGAGGACATCCTTTCACACATTGAGTGGCTTCTGGAAGACATGGAATATCTTGTCAAAGCACGCCCTGTGGTTGTTTCAGTCTTAATGCATACAGTGGGAGTGGATAGATATTCCAATGAAATACAATTATATCTGATGCCAGTTATCAGAGAGAATGAACTGGAAACCATCCCCAGCTTTCACCCCAAAAATAAATCCAAACCCAAAAGCTCAGCAATTGCTTGCCCAGAACTCATTAATAAAAAATTAAATTGAATAAAATTAAGGGAAGTGTTGACCTTGAAATAACTGTCTCTGGCTCCTCTGACAAGCAGATGCTGTTTTGTAATTTTTCCCATACTGCAGTGTTTTTTTCTCCCTGCTGATGCATAAGCAGTGACATCTGAAGGCCAAAGGTTCAAACGGCATGTGCAGATGCAAGCCATGCATTGTAAGCATTGTACTTGTAAGATGGCAAAGGTTGATGAATCTCACACAATCCATCCTTCTCAGTTAGCTCTAAAGTTCAATGTACCTCATTTGTTTAGTGATCATCTTGTTACATACACTGCAGATGCTCTATTAGATTTGTCTAGAATATGATATCTCAGTCTCCTCATTCTCAATATGGATGTGGAAATCAGTTCAGAAAAAGTCACATGGACACTCAGAGGCTTTCTACTTTTCTTCTGAGTCTATAAAATTGTACATATAAAAGTTCCTATGTTTTTTTTTCATTAAAAGACTGTGTTATAATTTTGTTCTCTTTATTTTTTAATTTCCTTGACTGTTTTTTTCCTCTTCATTTAGTACTTGGTGTATAAGCAGTGCTTAGCTGTCAGTGTTTATTGCAAATGAAAAAGGACATACTGTCCTTTGACACAGTAGGGAGGCACCCCAAAGTGCACAGCTTCCAGCTTCTCCCTCTGCCTCCAAATGCCAATGACTTCTGGGTCCCTTAGCCTCATATCAGCCTATTTTACTTCTTACCAGTCATGTCCCTGTTTCAAATCACAGTCCTAATCCCCAAACATCCCATCACTGAATTTGAACTGGTAACCTTTAAATGTTCAAGTGGCACAACAGGCAGCTTCAGCTATTTTTTCTGGGCTTGGGAGGGTGACATTTCCAGGCTCTCTCCTTTTTAAGGTCTTGTACTGGAGGGTTTGCAGAAGAGAGAAGAGGGCATCAGATTGCAACTTCACACACTGTTCATAAGACCAGAGGGTGGAATAGACTAAGTTGCTGGGCTTTTTTGGCTCCCTTATTTTATATTGTAAAAATGATGTTGGCTTTCTTTATTTCTTTTCTTCACAAATTCCTTTAACTGTTGAGAGAAAATGAAATATCTCTGTCTGCTTTCTGTTATCATAACAAGCAAAACCATCCAAGGCAAGGTGTTTTCCTGGAGGCAGAACTGAAACTTGCCAAAAAGTTGATAATTCTTTCATTATTGTGAAACTTATTCCTTTTCCTAGCCAAAAAAATCATTAGGTGAAGAGATAATGAACAGTGCCAATTCCGTGTCCTGTAGTTTCCAGAATCCTAAATGAGCCATGATTGTTAGGAGAAGAAATTACTTGTTCCATTATCATAAGAATACAGTCCCAACCTGAAATGGAAGGAAATGTTGTTTAACTTCAATGGGGGAAAGCACTCAGGGGAGGCCTTTGTCATTGTCAAGAGGCTGAAGCAACAGACTGCAGTGAGGGGAGACAACACTTATTTCAGGGCTAGGGAGACATGATCCTCACATTGTTACCTGATAGTGTTTGCATGATATGCTCTACTGAAGTGCAAGTAACCATACTAGACTCCCAGTGCAGTCCTATAAGCTACACTTTTGTTCAATTTCAAATGTTTCTCCTTTGAAGACCTTGGTGACCTTCCTCCCTGAGGATAAAAAGGTTAACAATCTGGTAACTGGATAAAGAGGCACAAGCTCTCCACCATTTTGCAACTCATAATATTGTTTATACATGAGCTCATCATTACACAATCGTGTGGAGCAAGTCAAGAGGGTGTGTTTTCCTTCAATCTGTGCAGACATAAATGGAAAAAAAAAATTACAGGGCAATGATACACCTGTCCTGGTATGCCTACACTGTGCTTTTCTTTTAAATTCATGTACTTGGCAGGTAGTTAAACTGAACACAAAAAACATACATGGGAAGTTGAAGAGGTAGAAGTGTGGTTTTTGAGACAGGAAGAATGTGAATGTGGCACTTGAGTGGGCCCTCTGGGAAAGGCGAGTGCCAATCCAGAGCTAGTCAGTTTGGCAGGAACCCTAATTGTTCAGATGACCTGTTCACCCCAAGCAGAGCTACAGGCTTGGGGAAGAGTGGCTGAAGAACTGCTCAGCAGGGAGGGACCTGGAGGTGTTGATTGATAGCCGGCTGAACATGGGTCAGCAGTGTGCCCAGGTGGCCAAGAAGGCCAATGGCATCTTGGCCTGTATCACAATAGTGTGGCCAGCAGAACCAGGGAAGTCATCATACCCCTGTACTTGGCACTGGTGAGGCCACACCTCAAGTACTGCCACCCCTCACTACAAAAAAGACATTGAGGTGCTGGAGGATGTACAAAGAAGGGCAACGAATCTGGCGAAAGGTCTAGAGAACAAGTCTCATGAGGAGTAGCTGAGGGAACTAGGATTGTTTAGCCTGGAGAAAAGAAGGCTGAGGGGAGACCTTATCACTCTCTGCAACTACCTGAAAGGACGTTGTAGTGGGATGGGTGTTGGTCTCTTCTCCCAAGTAACAAGTGACAGGATAAGAGGAAATGGTTTCCTAAGCACAAATACAGGCTGGGCGATGAGTGGCTTGAGGCCAGCTCCAAAGAGAAAGACTTGGGAGTGGTGGTAGATAAGAAGATGTACATGAGCCGGCAATGTGCGCTTGCAGCCCA
>NW_010319581.1:10166-10470 GCF_000700745.2 Antrostomus carolinensis | reverse complement strand
CCCCCTTCCCCCCTAGCCCTTCCATCTTCTTTTGGTCTCATTTGTGAACGTGCTGCAGCCAAAAATGGGGAAAGGAGGAGGAAGAGGAGGCACCGGAGCCGGGTGTTTCATTCACCTCTTCCCGCACACCAGATGGGCAGAGGGAAATCATCCATAATTGTTCATCCAAAAGTGATTCTGCGATGTGATGTGGCAGAGTCACCTTCTCCCAGTGGCCTCAGTTCCCCGACCTGGGGACCAGCAGGGCATCAATCCTCCTCCAGCTCCTTTCCCCTCTTTCCCACACCTGGTGCTGCCGATGCTG
>NW_010319581.1:9734-10138 GCF_000700745.2 Antrostomus carolinensis | reverse complement strand
CAAGGGTGAGGTGTGACAGTGTGACAGACATGCTGTGGCGTTTTCAGGGACAATTAATCACCAGCAAAATAAAAGCGCTATAAAGTCTGTGGGCAGGGCTGGCAGCCACGTGCTGCCTCAGTGCCACGGCCGGGGCATCGCCTTCCCCCATCACTCTGGGTTTGCATTTCTCCGCTCGCCTTCAGCGGTTACAAATTTCCCATCATTTGATTGAAGCGCAGGAGCCGCTCTCCATCCCCAGGCCCTGATGCTCACGTACCCGAGCCCGGCAAACGATTTACGCAGAGATGATGTACGACCTGCTTGCTCATCCGAGTTCGTAGCTGAGATGTCTCTGCAGAGAGCAGTGCTGGCTGGGAGGAGCCGGGGGGGGGGGGTACTACAAGGTTTGTTTTCCCGCTGGG
>NW_010319581.1:9180-9684 GCF_000700745.2 Antrostomus carolinensis | reverse complement strand
CTTTATTTTTAAACAGCCTGGCAAACCAATCCCCCATCACCCACCCCCTGCTGTGGGTAACAGCAGATAAACAGACCCCCAGGTCCTTGGCAGGAGTGAGGGCTCTCCCATGTGTGCCCACAGCCCCTCCGTGCCCACGCACACGTGTGTGGAGCTTTGCTGTACACGTGGCTGCGCATCGCTGTTCCCCAGCGTGTGTACTGTATAGATGGGTGTGCACAGCTTTATGACAACCCAAATGGAAAAGACAATTGGATGTCAAAACCTATCCGAGGAGCCCATTCATACCCATCGACTTTTATGGGATTCCCACTGATTGATTCAGATCCCATAAAACTTCCCGCAGCAGCTCCCACCCCTCCCTCCCGCCCGGCTCTGTCTCCATTCAGCAGCGATTGACTCCTCTGCCTGCAGCGGGATTGCATCCGGCATCCCTGGATGTGCAGCTTCCTCCCATCTCCTCACCAGAGCTGCTCTAGATCTGGGATGTGCCATCCCCTTGTG
>NW_010319581.1:6416-9111 GCF_000700745.2 Antrostomus carolinensis | reverse complement strand
TGTTTTCTCTCTGTGCAGGTGAATGTCACACTGCGCTGACGGTCTCCACGTGACAGCCCCCGGTGTCACTGGTGTGTTCAAAGCAGGAGCCAGGGGGGTGGTGGATCTTGGTGCTGACCCACATCCTGTGCCAGTGCCATGGGGCATCAGCCGTGAGGATGCTGCCACACCGGTGGGTCGAGGCGGAGAGCGGAGAGGTGGCACGGGGCTGTGGTGAAGCTGGTGGCATGTGCCAGAGGGATGAGAAAGGTCTCACCCACAGCTCAGTGATAATCACCACAGCTGCCCTCGTGTGCCATGGGCAGCCAGCAGCTCGGGGACGATGTGAATCTGTGTCTTATTGGCACAGTTTGTCATCACCAAACTCGAGTGGGGCTCTGGGAGCCGGGAAGGCAGCCTGGCCAGCCAGGAATGGGACAGGGACACGGGGCTCTGCTCCCCCAGGGTCCCCACTTTTGGAAAGTGCTGGGGGCTGTTGGGCCTGCCGAGGGCAGGACACGGGTGCCCACCTGAGTGTGCCACCCTGTGCCACCCCGTGTGCTGAGATCTCCATCAGCACCAGCACGGAGCAGGCGAGGCTGGTGTCTGTCCCCAGGGCCAGGAGCGGGTGCAGGTCACCATGTGTCACTGGAATTGTGCAATACTCGTGCAAACGATGTGCAGACGGGTGCAGAGCTTGGCACAGCCTCGGTGGGTGCTGGCCAAGCACTGTCACACGGTACTGGCCCCGTGTCTGTCTCTGTTTGGGAGGAGGGAATTCTGTCCTGGAGGAAGGTGATGGGAAGACCTTCCCCAGCATCCCCAGAGCCGCTGGCACTTGTCGGAGCGACTCAGCCAGCAGCTGCCCGCCAGCGCTCTCCTTTCCATGGCTGAGCACACTGACCTTTCCCAGTGCTTCCCAGCTCAGCCTCCAGCCACTGCTCCTGGGCTTCAGCGTGGGTGGGAAGCCGGGGGAGCTGCTGCAGACAAGCCACCCCAGCCCCTTCCCCCCTCTCCACTCCCCTCCCAGCCCTCTCCTCCCCAGCACTCAACCCACACCTATTAATATTTATACCTCCTGGTGTGCAGTGAGAACTTGGACACAATCAGGACACTGAAATGATGACACGGGGACAGACAGCGGGTTGCTGGCAGAGTGTGTCCGATGTGGTAGTACCTGTGACACCAGGGAGTGACAGATGAGGCAGATGAGGGTGACAGGCAGGCTCTGGTCCTTGTGGTCCCTGGAGAGGATGGAGGGCACTGCCAGGAATTCTGAGATTTGGGCTGAAAAGACACAGTGCAGCCTTCCTCCTACACCACTGGCTTTCAGGAGCAGGGGAGGGAGGTCACCCACCACCCCGCATGGGAACGCAGCTGGTGTATTGGCACTGCATTGCTGTTGTGTTGCCATTATGATGCCGCTGAGTTGCTGTTGTGTTGCCATTGAGTTGCCGTTGAGTTGCCATTGAGTTGCCATTGAGTTGTTGTTGTGTTGCCGTTGAGTTGCCATTGTGTTGCCATTGAGTTGCCATTGAGTTGTTGTTGTGTTGCTGTTGAGTTGCCATTGAGTTGCCATTGAGTTGTTGTTGTGTTGCCGTTGAGTTGCCATTGAGTTGTTGTTGTGTTGCTGTTGAGTTGCCATTGAGTTGTTGTTGTGTTGCCGTTGAGTTGCCGTTGAGTTGCCGTTGTGTTGCTGTAACGTGGCTGGAGCATTTCCACTGCAGTTCCATGCATTCCACAGCATCCCTGTCATTGCCATCAGGTTGGTGTTGCATGGCCCTGCACCCAGCACAGCCCTGGCAGCACCGTCCTTGTCCAGGGGACACCCCCAGAGGACACCCCCAGCCTTTCTCCAGAGGCTGGAGACCATGGAGGTCTCTTCTCCTGGTGGCTTTTCCTTGTTGCAGGAGGAGCCCAGTGGATTTGGGTCCATGGGACTGAGTGAGGGGCCGGGGCTGGGCTGCTCCACATTAGAAAGCCAAGGGCTGCCCAGTACATTGCTCTGCTCCCAGTACAGCGTGTCCCCGGTGTCACGGGAAGGGCAGGCACATGCCAGCTCCATCACAGCAGCACACCTCGCAGGGTGACGTGTTCCCACCCCCTTTTATAAAAAGCAATGCTCCTGTAATAAAGAATTTAATAACCCGCTGTGCCTGTGTGGATAGAAAACTCATTTGTTTAATAGGCAGCAGTTTGGCTTTGTCATGTTCATTTAGTTTTTAATGACGCACAGTTGTGCCAATATTGATTTTAGCTTATAGGGACTGAAAAAATTCACTATCTGGAATTATCTGAAATGTAGCCGTTTTATCTGGCAGGCAGGAAGATGGATCTCTCCCCACCTCGCTCCTGGCCAGCGTGGTGACAGCACAAACCCTTTGGGAAGGTCTCCACATGATCCCACACTGGTCCACATCTCACCCACAGCACTCAGCACACGGTGGCAGCTGGAACCTCACCTGGCTGAGCTCTCCCAGCCATGGGCATGGGGAAACTGAGGCACAAATAGATGCTTCCCCCAAGTCAACCTTTGCCTGTGAGGTTGGGTTGGGAATTGGACCCAGAAGTTGGGTCTGTCCAGTTGTGTTCCATGAAGCTGCTGGTTGCAGGGAGCAATGGAGCAATCCCCACCGCCTCGCCCCGAACCGCCTCCGCTTCCTTCGCTGGTTTTTATGAGTCAGCAGCTCCAGTGCAGCCGTCCCCCCCCCCCACC
>NW_010319581.1:0-6351 GCF_000700745.2 Antrostomus carolinensis | reverse complement strand
AATCGACAGCAAATCGTATCGACAGCCCCTTATTGAGTGCAATTACTCGGCAGGATCCAGCTGGAATCCCTTTCCTGGGGGTCTGAGCACTCCCTGGCTCTCCTCAGGGTAACGCAGGGCGATGCTCGGGGTGCAGTGACCCCCCAGCTCTGACCCCCATCCCTCCAGCCCTGTGAGTGCTGGGGGGAGCAGAGCCACCAGAGCAGTGAACCCCAGAGGTGGGGTGGGCTCGGTGTGGGGAGGGGGCCAGGCAGGGACCCTCCTGCCCCCCACAGTCCCAATCCCAACCAGATTTTTGCCCACGAGTGTGGAGTTCGTTCACTTTGAGGCTGTGCTGCTGGTAACAGGATTGATTGAGGAGCTGGTGATCACACCTCCCTAAAATGCCCCTGAGGCTTTGTGGGGACACAAGTTGGGGAGCAAACAGCTGATGTTTTTGGGGGGACAGGCTTTGGGAGTCCCACACCACACCCCATGTCCCTGCTCCTGCCCACTCCCCTTTGCTGGTTGAGCAGCACCAGCTCTGCCAGGCACCGGCGATCGCCGGAGCAGCCTGTGCTGGGTGTTATTCATTATGCAAATCTGTAAATATATTATTTACCATTGCTCCTATTATTATCTATTATTTATCACTTAATCGTGTAGTGCTGGAAATTCGTGCAGCACCTGAAGCACCTTGTGCTGGGAAACTGCCCACCAGAGGATGGAGAGTCCTGGCAACGTGCCTGGCTGGAGAACCGAGCCATGGGCATGGCAAAGCTGGGGTGCGTGGGGCAAGGACATGAGGGACCAGGCTCCCACCACCCTCCTGATGATATATAGATATATATATATGTATATAGGGAGGTGGTGGAGTCACCTTCCCTGGTGGGATTTAACAGACTGGTAGATGAGGTGCTGAGGGACATGGTTTAGAGGTGGAATTGGTATTGTTGGGTTCATGGTTGGACTCGATGATTTCCCCAGCCACTACAATCCTCTGATTCTACATCACATAAGGGACTAAGTGGGGAAGCTGTGAGCTCCTGTACACACCTGGTAGGGCTTAACCTGCAGGTGGATTAAATCCACTGGCTTAATGCGGAGGAGTTAAATAAGCCTGGGGAGTGGCTGGGAGCTCCTTGTTGGTGCTTTTGGAGTGCTGGCGAGGCTCAGCCCCATGCCAGGGTGAGGAGATGCTGGTTAAGGTCAGCCCTGTGCCAGGGTGAGGAGAAGCTGGTTAGGGTGAGCTCTGTGCCATGGTGAGGAGATGCTGGAGCTGGCTGGGAAGGAGCAGGAGTAGGAGTGAGCTGGTCCTTTCCATGAGTGATGAGTCACAAGTGATGCCCATTGAGAACAGGTAAGAAGGGCTTTGGGCTCTGCTGCTTTTCTGCTTCTGCTGTTTTTTTTTGTGATCTGTTTGCTGGCACCCTGAGCTGGGGGTGTGGGCAGTGCCCAGGGCTGCAGTGGGTGCTGTGTGTGCTCAAGTGTGGTGGTTACAAAGGCAGAGGTGGTAAGTGCTCCTAAAAAATGGGTTAGTGTACTCCTAAATCCTTTGCTTTTGGGTCTGGAGTGCCCAACAAAAAACTCCACCATCAAATACTGAGGTGTGTGGGGAGCTGGGGGTCAGAAATGTGTTTATTGTGCATGTTCTGGCTGAGGAGAGTGGAGCTGGGGGGATCCAGGCCCCCCCAGCCTGGCCCTGGCTTTTTTAGTGAGCTTCTTTAAAACATCAGCTCCTGGAAGTGTGTGATGAAGTGAGAGTCTTGGATTTGGCCCTTAGCAAACCTGGCTGGTCCCCAGCTGCTGTTCTCGAGCAGTGCTCAGGAAGGTGGCCTTTAAATGTTAAGAAATCATGTTAAAATGAGCCAGAGCCTTCGTTTAAATTTTTAATCTCCTCATTTAAAAATCAGCCTTGAGGTCTGGGTTGTTGGTGGGGGTTTGGTGCTGCAGAGTGGGGGTTTCTGTGCTGGTGGTCTTGGGGGTGTGTGGTCAGTGCCGAGCTCACCTCATGAAGCTGCTGGTCACACCTTTATGCTGCCAGTACAAGGCAGAGTCAGCTTTCCCCCTAACCCATCCTGGGGGTTCCTCTTGGTTCCACCAGAAAAAGCAAAACTCAGCTTTGTGGGGTGGTGAAGGAGAAGCTGGTGTGTCTGAGAGTGGTGGGGCTCCCAGTCCCATGGCTGTGGGTTTGGGTTGTTTTAAATTTAGAAATGATTTTGGTACCTGCAGCCTCCAAGATGCTCTAGAGGAGGATTTACTCATGCGAGACCCCAGCTGGGGAAGGGCTGTGGGTCTGGAGCAGCAGGAACAGCATTTCCCCCCCACTGGAAAGGGACCCTCTTGCCTGGAGCAGCACATGGGCCTCCAGCCTTGGTTCCCAACCTCCTGCTTTTTGCATGGGGTAGAGATCCCCCCCCATTCCAGGCTTTGCTGCTCCGCAGAGCCGGCTGCGCTGCGGGAAGGCTGATAAAAGCTTTGTGCTGGAGCAAAGGCTCCTGTTTGTGCACAGCTGCTGGGACTGATGGTTCCTCTCCTCCTGCATCTCCTGCTCGTCCCCACGGTGGAGGAGAAGGTGTGCAGCCTGTCTCGGGGTGCTCAATTAGAGCAGGAGAATCAGCTTTAATGCCAGCACTGCCTCTGCACCGCCGTGGGTTTGGGAGTCCCCAGCCTGGCAGTGCTGCATGTGCCAAACCCTCAGTGGGGATGGGGCTGAGACCCCCATGGGCCCCACATCCCAGCCTGGGGAGGTGGGAGCACTGGGTAGGGCTGTTGATGATGCTGGGAAAGCTGCGTGTTGCTCCTGGGGAGATGCTTATGATGCTGCTGATGTGGTCTGTGGTGTGGTGGGCTTCGGGGAGGATCAGGACCCCCTCCCACTGCTACTGTGGCTCATTGACTGCTTGGACTCATCTGATGGTGGGTGTGGAGATGGAGCAGAGTTGTGGGCAGGTCTCCTTGGGAAGTTTCTGTTGATGATGCTGGGAAAGCTGCGTGTTGCTCCTGGGGAGATGCTTATGATGCTGCTGATGTGGTCTGTGGTGTGGTGGGCTTCGGGGAGGATCAGGACCCCCTCCCACTGCTACTGTGGCTCATTGACTGCTTGGACTCATCTGATGGTGGGTGTGGAGATGGAGCAGAGTTGTGGGCAGGTCTCCTTGGGAAGTTTCTTGGCTTGTTCCCAAACCAGGAAAGAGCTGGATCCTGCTCAGGAAGTCCTGTAGCCATTGCTGGGGAGATGTCCTGCTCTGAGCCCCCCAGCTCTGCAGCCTCAGCACAAGGATGTGCAGGTTCATCTCACTCTGAGCTCAAAGGAAGGTTTTGATTGAGCTGAGATGCCCCAAGCAGCTGATGCTGGGAGAGCTCTGGGCAGGGAAGAGGACCCACAATGTCAGGAAGGAGAAAGCTTGGTCCTGTTGCTATTCCTTCTCTTTCTATTTTTCTTGAAGGTATCAAATATTTAAGATGTTTCTGTTCCACGTTAATTTGGAGGCCCCTTGCACAGCATCTGGGGCAGCATGAGCCTTGTTCAATGCCCTTCAAGGGAAGGCAGCTTCAGTCCCACCAAAACCAGAGCATTTGCCTGCGTGTGGCCCTGCCTGGGGGCTGGGAAGTGTCCCCACAGTGTGGTTCTCCAGGGGAGAAGGGACCTGTCCTGAGCCCAGGTTTAAAGAGAGGAGTTAACAGATTGCAGAGGCTGCTTGTGGCCTACAGCACTACCTTGAATTAACTCTTCCAGGAGAGCAGGTGCTTCTGGAGAAATTAAAAAGTCATTTCCAATCTTAATTAAAAAACCAGTATAGGGAAGCCTTGCTGCAGCCACTCGGATATCCTGGCTGTTGGAAATGTGCCCCTTATTGTCAGGCTGGACAGGGCTGGCTTCAGCTTCTGCCCGTGGGAGCTTGTTATACCTCTGTGGCTGCAGAGCCTCTCTTATCCAATTTCTCTTCCCTGCGCTGGTGCTGACAGCCTGTGGTTACATCTGCCTCCACTCCCCTTCAACAGGGAAGAAGGACTGAGCTCCTGGAATCTCTCACTTGCAGGCAGCACTTCTGACCTCGCCTCTCCTTGCACTTCCCAGCCTTTTCCAGGAACAGGGAGCTCAGAGGGGCCATGGTGGTCCCCATGGGATGCTGCTGTCCTGCTCGAGGAACAGTGATGCTGCTGACAAAGCCCCGGTGCCAGTCCAAGGAAGACAAGGGATGCTGAGGATGGCTGGAGGAAGATCTTGGCTCTTGTCCTGCAGCCTTTGGATAATGCTGATGGTCCCCAAAGTGCCTGACATCCCAGCAAAGACTTTTACATTTCAAACAAAGCCTTGATCTTTTTTTGGAACTTGCCTTGGTTTCTGACAAGAGTTTTTAATTCAAACCCAGCGACGTATTTTGGGTTTGACTTTGATGCGCCCTCTTCAAGCAGGAGGCAAAATAACAGCTTTCAAATCTACAAATAGGCCCGAGGCAGCTTTCTGGTGCCCACGGGGCCAGCGTGGTGGCTTTGCAAATGGAACCCCTCATTAGCCGAGGTCTCCAGCAGCAGATGATGAATGTGCTGCTGCCACTGGGGGCTGGGGTCCCCTGTGCTGGGGGTCAGGGATTTCTAGAGAGGAGCTCAAAAACCCCCAAGCCTGATGTTCACTTGGAGACTTGAGCAACTTCACCTCTTCCAGAAGAGTCTTGGAGAGGTGGGAGTCATGCAGTGTGGTTTGTAGCTGGTCTGTGTGTGTGTGTCGTCGTGATTCCCAGTGTAATTACAAGTGATGCTGCCCCAAATCATAGCTCAGAGTTGGGATTCTCATTAAGCCACGTGATGTTGCTGGAAGATCAGCCCAAAACTCATGGGAAATGGAGAGATGGGGCAGGGGTGACCTAGCAGCACATGGAGGGTCACAGTCTCCCACCCAGACAAGGACATGTACTCAGGGTCACTGGGTTGGTGACAATGTGGTTGCCACTATCTCTGATCCCTGGGATGTGCCAACATTGCACAGGGCAGCTCTCAGCTTTTCCACCCACTCCTGGAGACAGCTGTGGTGTTGCGTGATGGAACTTGCTCCTGCTTGGATGGATTTGGGCAGGGGAGAGCTGATAGGTAGCGGGTAGGGCTGGGAGGGAGGAAGGAAGGACGTGCTCTGGTGGGAGCGTTGCTGCAAGATCAAAACTCAACCCATCTGCCCAGGTGACTGTGGGGAACCAGGTACCTGTGCAAGTGGGTAATAAACGGCTCACACCTCAGCAAGATTAATTGTCATAACCATAAATCAGTGCAGGCACCAGGGGCAGGCGCTGAATTTATGGCCCTGGAGACAGGAATTCCTGTTCTTTATGGAACAAAGCCCTGATCCCGCAGGAGCTCGGGAGTGTGCTGAGCATTATCGCTGCTGCTCCCACTGCAGTGTGCGGTGGTGCCTGGGGAGAGGGGTTCAAGCCCACTGTGGGGGGCTGAGCTCACCCCTGGCAGGGGACCCTCTATCTCTGTGCCTGTTCCAGCCCATACTGGGAAACACCTCCTCGAGGGGCGAGCCAGGACTGCAGCCTCCCACAGCACATCGATCCCCGTCATCTCGGTGGAGAATGCCAGCCACGGAGCTGATTAATGCTGGGGTGGGCAAGTGCTGGGTTATTGTTCAGCCTCTCTTCAAGAGGTCGATGGGAAATTTGGCAGTTGCTCTCCAAATATGTAACGTGCACACAGGCATTGTCCCCCCGAGGCCTGTGCATGATTTACACGTGAGTGCGTATGATGTAGTGGAAATGCACACCGGTGCCTGGGCACTAACGCACACGGTTGTGTCGATGCCTGGGGGAGAGTGTTCCCTCTGTCCCTGCCCTGGTTTGACCTGGTGGTGCTGGGTCTGGCTTCAGGCTAATCTGCTCATGCTTTCATTTCACCCTGATCCTTGTAGGTCCCTTGGCTCTGAGGTACTGTGTGTGTTCAGGAAGCTGATCCAGCATTCAGGGTGGATATTTTCTTCTCTGCAGATGGTGTAGGTCCTTGGGTGTTAATGCTCAGTAGCAGTCGTGACTGAGCTGCTCTCCCCCACCAAATGCGAGGCAGTGAACTGGCATAAAGCACTGACATCTTTGAAGGATGTACATTCAGGGCCTGACCCTGTTGGGAGATCTGGGCTTAAGGAATTGCGGGATCAGGCCTGAAGAGGTGATATGTTGTCTGGGAGGTGCCTTTGGCTCATCTCCAGGGTCAGAGGTTTTTTTGGGTTGATTTTTTTTTTGAGAACCCTAAAATGTTTGCTTTCATAATCTTGTGGCAGTGAGTTGAGTTCTGCTTTTGAGCTACCTTGGGGACATGCTGTGTCCCCTGCCCAGGCACCGGGTGCTGATGCTCTGATTGCTGTCCGAGGGGCTGGGGGTG
>NW_010319580.1:42220-55224 GCF_000700745.2 Antrostomus carolinensis | reverse complement strand
TGAGGCTTTGAGCAACCTGGTCTAGTGGAAGGTGTCCCTGCTGCTGGCAGGGGGGTTGGGACTGGATGAGCTTTAAGGTCCCTTCCAACCCAAACCAGTCTGGGATTCTGTATCTTGCATCAGTGACTGAGTTTTGTGAGCTTCCCTTTGGCAAGGAGTGGGTGGTTTGTACCGGTGCTATTTATCTGCATCTTCACAGGCAGCGTGTTTTTTTGGAGCTGTGACTTTCCCCTTATGTTTATAGGCAGCATTTCCCTTCAGAGACTTCATCTCCCTGTCCTTGTTGCTCACCGAGAGGTAAAAAGTTTGAGACTGACCAAACCAGCTTTGTCATCACCTGAAAACTCTTACTTGTTTAACATTTTTATCCATGGGGGTAGCAAAAATTAAATATCTGTGCTTTAGAATCTAATAAAGGCATGGCTTTGGTTTCAGGAAGTGTGCACTAATTATTAAAGATGAAAAAGAAGTAGGAAAGAATGTTTTAAGAACTCTTTTTGAGAGGAAGAAGAAACTTAATCCCCAGAAAATGACAGTTACTCCAGACATAGGGAGTGGCAGAAGTAAACAAGAGGAACAGAGATGGAGGAGACTATAGGTGAGACTGGCATTATGCAGGAGTTAAGGTATAATTAATTACTAATTGTTTTAAGTGGAGGTAGAACAAAAGGGCAGGTGTGAGTATTTTATAGAAGGGAAAGGCCAAGCTTGTGACACTTGATTTTGGAAATCACGTTGGATTCTTGGTCTTATTTGCCCCAAATTTAGGAAGTATGAGAGTTCACTTAGGGTAAAATGATCTACAGAGCCTTCCTCAGTATCTTTTATTGAGATAAATGAGCCTGTCCTGTGGTTTAGGCACAGGTGTAGCGTTGAAAGCATGCAAATATCAGTGTTCACCTTTTTACCTATAGATGGTGGTCTGCCCCTGTCACACATTTATATTGTTAAAGCAACTTTTTTTCTCCCGTTGTTGTTGTTGGGTCATACCTTTCTGTGAATACTAATTAAATATGGATTTGGTTTGAGCAGAATAACCTAAACATGTCTTCTATGTTGCTTGTCTGTTAATAAAATGGCAGTGCAATACTGCTGCTGTGTGGGATGTTTTTTTTTGTTGCTTTTTTTTTTCAGCAGTGGCAAGTATTTTAAACTCACTTAAATCAGTTGATGCCTCTTCTGCAAGGAATGTCTTTATCAGTTGATCCCAGGCTCATCCACTCTTCTGTCATGGATCTGTTGCTGACTGTGGAGGGAATGGTGCTGCTGATTTGGCAGAAGTACAGCCTTTGGGTTTATTGCTGTCTCTCACTCTCAAGACTGCAGCAGTTTCAATTTTTTTCCTAACTCAGACCAAAATATGTTTGATCTTTTGGTCAAAGTTTTTGTATTCTATAGTTGGTGGGTTTTTTTGCATAGGGCAACATCATTACTTTCCTGTTTCTTGATTTCTGGGTTTGATGAATGTGGCCTTTTGACAGATCTAGCAATGTTTCTTATTGTTACTGGATCCTTAGTGTGGTCAAGCATCTCCCAGGCTTGGTGGGAAAATCAGTCCTCCTGCCTTTTTGGGTAGAAGAATGGAGAAGATCTCTTGAGCCTGGTAGGTTTCATCTGGTGTATCCTCCAGGGAGAGGCAGCTGATGGATACTGTGCTGGTGCTTGAGAAGGGAGAGGTAGAATTTCAAGCCCCTTTTTGAACATTGGGGAGACTGAAGGAGGATTCAGATCAGGGGTTTTTTAATCGTTAGTGCCAGGTATTTCCATTTCTAGGTTGGCAGTATACAGTTAAATTCTTTATTACGTGATGGCTCACGACTCTATTCCTGTGGAATTAGTTAGAATGCACGATGCAGAGTTTATGGTGGGCTCTGTGCTTTTAGAATGGCTGCAGGAGAACAGACAAGATCTGGTCCAGCGTTGAGACCTCAGTATATAGTTCACTTTTAAATAGTTTTTAATTATGTTTAATCAATAGAGAAGCCTATACCAGATCTGCATGTACCATAATTTGGCTGTGGTGTTCTTAATTGCGAAGATAAGTGATATTAACTTAATACTGGGACATTTACTCACTTCTTAAAACTGTATATTGACAATATTTTTTCCCTAGTGAGTTACTAATATAGGAATTTTTACAGACTTCTCTGAAGAGGTGTTTTTTGTTCAGTGTCAAATATTAGTTTGTGAACTACTTAGCATATGTAGTTGGCATGAGTATGTTGACCACCACTGCAATCTTTTCTATTGGTCTCTTGTAGAATCTTCCCTTGTCACTTAAAGTCAAACACGCTCCGTGTTTGCATAACAAATTCTGTGGAGCTTATTAAGGTGATGTTTTAGTATGTACATATCTGCACAGCGTAGTGTTGATCTGATATCTGAATTCTCTTACGTGGTTTGAAATCTTTTACACTTTTTCATGCTGCTATTTTAATGTATTTTTTTCAGATGCTTTTTCAGTTTTTAGCTCAGAAGTGGGAGAAGTTACTTTTGGGCAGCATTTGGCTTCATGGTTTAGAAATTCTCCAGTACTGAAAACCCCTCCTGAGTGCCACGTGCTTCCAGATGAAAAATAGTAACAGAATGCTTTTGGGTGGGGAGAAAACCAGCACCATCAGTAGTGCCATGAAATGCCTGGGGAAGAAAACCATGTACAGTATCATTGCAATGATTTTGATGTTTGTTTTCAGGTACCTTTTGGCTTGTCACAAGGACCAGCTATGGAGAAGTGGAGCTTAATGACAATTACTGTTTTACTGGCACTTACTGTACGCTGGGCTGTATCTCTTGGTTCTTATTCAGGTAACACGTGTTCATGGTCTGTAAAACAGCCACGTGAAGGTGAATTGTGGAACTTGTGATAAATGAAAATAAACTTGCATGTAAAATCAGAAATAGGGAGCAGTGTGTTGGACTAGATAATCTTTTGAGGTCCCTTCCAATCCCTAACATTCTGTGCTTCTGTTATTTCAAGGACTGTCGTATTTCAGTGCCTCTCTGTTTCCCTAAGGTTCATACAATACCTTGTTCTTATTTTTTCTGAAGTGTGCAGTGATTAACATCACAGCTGCTTGGATCAAAACACTGAAAAAAACCCACCAAAACTTATTTTTTTTTTTGGTGGAGGGTTGTGTGTGATGGTCACTAATGTTTTAGGAGGAGCCAAAGAACAGCTGGCTGTTCACCCCTCTGCCTTTGTTGTTTCAGTAGCTGCAGAATATTATTGCAGTCTAATTGTACATTTGTTTAATCTTGTCCTTTAAGTTCTGTAACAGAACTTTTTATTTAGATAAAACTGTACTGGTGATAATGAAGACAGGTAAAAGTGATGTGGAGTGAGCGATTGCGCTCTGCCTTGTAGCTGCACGTCCTGCAGATTGTTTACAGCATGAACTAGAGCTATGTTCTTTTAATAGATGGGTTTTTCTCCTCCTCATCTCATAATGCTTGCAAAGAACTAGCACATTTTTTTCCAGACCTCTCAATGCCATTCCTACAGTTAGCAAAAACTTGCACAAAGCTTACTCTCTGCAAATTAAAAAAGATAATTAAAAAAAAATAATTACTTGCAATGCCCATCAGCTAAAGGAATCACAAGCTCAGTCAAAGTCAACTCTGGGTTTCTGATAAGGAAATTGGAGCCTTGTCCCCTGAGTTGTTGGAGCTGTTCAGTAGTATTCTAGTGATTTTAAACTGGTAACTGCTGGGTTTCGTTTGCTCTAAGGTAAGTTGCACGCATACCTTCTTACACAGTGGTTTTATTTTGGACTTGCTTTCTGAAAATGCCATCGTAAGGGATCTGTTCTGTAGTAATTGAGGCTCCCTTTTACCCATCTATAGGCAGAAAAACAAACACCCTGGCTTTTGGCACACAGTACTACATCTCTGTTACACTGAAAGTATTTACAATTACATTACTAACTAGATTTTTTTTAAAGTTTATTTAATTTCATACCAGTCAGGATTCAGAAAATCAGTCTTAAAATAATACCTGAACTAAAATAACAATTTTAAAAATCATTGTTTCCTACACAATGATTGTGTAACTTGTTTTGAAATAGGAAAAGCCGAGTCTTATCCCATCCAGCAAATTATTAAAGCATGTGCTTAACTTTGAGCATTGACTGGCTGAAAAAAAGGCAAACCTGAAGGTTAGGAAGAATTGTCGAATGCATAAGTACACTGGAATTTTTTTTGTCTTTGGCTTCCTTCAGAAGTATTAAACTAATGACAGGAGGAAGGAAAAAAATTGTGCAGGATAACATTTGTACTGATGTGGTCCTGTTTTGCTTTCAGTGCTGCTCAGTGCAATAAATTGAGCAAAGGCTTAGAAGTAGCCATCGTTCCCTGAGCAGACCCTGGTGGAAATGCTGATTCAGCATATTCTGTAACCGTGGGTGGCCAGAAGCAGGGAGGCTGATTCTGGCTGATTCAGCATATTCTGTAACCGTGGGTGGTGTGGGTGGCCAGAAGGAAGGAGGTTGATTCTACCCTCATCTACTGTGCAGTTTTGGATCGCTGTATCCTTTCCATTCTATTGTGTGTCATCTGGCATGCTTTTGGATCCACCTCTGGAATTGGGGTTGTGGTAGTGAGATAACTAACACCTAGTTTTGAAAGGTTACTATTTACAATGACCTTAGATTAGTTGGTCTTGGAGAGTTATTGAGGAAAAATTTGACTTCATAGATTAATGAATTTTTTCATTAGTGTAATTTTTTTTAATGCATTACCAAGCTCCTGGTAAATGAGTAGAAGCTAAATACCTGTGTTGAAAGGCAGCTTCCGACCCTTAAAGGTGTCTGTTTTCAGGTAACAATAAAACTGAATAAGACCACTCTAAATTAAAGTATTTGTGACATTTTTAAAATAAAATACTAAATTTTTATTAATTCTGAATTCTGTTTGGCTTTATAGTGAATGCTTGAAGCAGAAGGAAGCTAAATATCTGTTCTCAAACTAACTGATGTGTGGTCAGTGTCTGCATTTGGCTTTTAGTAAATGGACCTTTAGATTAAGATCTCTTGTCATCATTCTGAAGCCAATTAATTTCATTTTTTTTTTTTGAGAGGGTGAGAAGCTGTAATAAAATGTGTGTGTCTATATATGTGTGTATACAGACTCAAAACCACACACATATACACACACTAAAATTTGAATAATACCTATTTTTGTCTTTCACTAATCCTGTGACAGGTTCTTTGTTCCACTAGATTTATAGCTACAGAATGGACACGGATAAAACTCCTGCTCTCCAGTAACCTCACTTGTTTGGGAAACTTTTAGTTGAATGTGTCCTATAGTGGAGATAATCTACTCTCTATACTATCCAGGAATAAATTAGTGGAGATAACCTGTTCTGTCCAATGCCCAGGAATAAATAGTACATATCTGAACTTGTGTGACTCCCACAAACATAGATCATGTGAGAAAATTATTGATGGCTTTCCTGTGTTTTAAAGAAACTCTTAAATCTCTTGTCTGGCTGGTGTCAATATTTTGCTGGAAGTACGATCAGTCCAGTTTCTGTTCTCAATAAGTGCAGATTAATAGAATTAAATAAAACTCTGTGATAAAGATGCTTATCATAGTGCCATTATCAGAGCTAGGTTTACTTTGAAGGAATTCTTTTTGAGTAGATGTCTCAAGTATTTGCATTGATAGAGCTTTTTTCCATGGGGAAAAAAAAAAATCATCTTGCGTATGCACATGTGAAAAGTGTCCTTTAGCATAACTCACTTTGCAGAGCTGCTGTGTAACAATCACTCAGTTGAAAAATGGGTGAAAGAATTCCTGTAAACCAAACTGGAGCAGTTATAATCTACAAAGCTTTCTAAATAGTAAGAAGAAAATTTCTTCTAAACCTCCTCTGTGTTCTGAGTGGCCTGATTTAATAAATGGCTCATCTTAACTCTTGATTCAGAATCAAGGGGCCAGGGACACATGCCATATTCTTTGCCTTCTAAAGCAGGCAACAGAGGAAAAGGAGAGGAATTGGGGGACTTGCAGCAGGTCCTATTTCTAAGTAAATTTAAAAATAAGGCTGGGTGTTACTTTTAATAGCAAGGTACTACAACGTGGCTGAGACACAAGTGAGAACATTGTTAATTATTATATACTAAGAAAGCATACTAATTCACACAAAATCAGTATAAGATGTCCATTATGTTCATTTTCTTTTTTCAGAGAAAGTGCCACATTTTTCATCTACACTTGGAAATGATTTTTTTTTTTGTCAGATGAGGAAGCAATTCTTCACAGTGAAATATCTTGATAAATGCTTATCACAGAAATATCCAGAAAGTCAAAAGAACACGTAACTTTTTTTTCCCTTCCCTGTTAGACTGCATAGCAGATTAGGTCTCTATTTTATTCTCAAATGTCATAGAGGAATGGAGAATAAAATTAGTAATATATTAATATAGAGATGTGTCTGGAGGAAAGCAGTCTGCATAAACCAAATAAATTCCTAAATAATCTGTCATCTCTTTTTAGGTGCAGGAAAACCACCTCTGTATGGAGACTATGAAGCTCAGAGACACTGGCAAGAAGTTACTTACAACTTACCCATCAGGCAGTGGTACGTAGTGCTGTTGTAGTTCAGGTTGCAAAGGGGGAAATGTAAACTTTGTTTTGTATCTGGTTTCAATACACCTTAAAGATCTCTGCAACATCTACTGTTCTCTGAACTATTCTAAAAAACTTTTTGTAGTAATATATCACCCTCTTTGTAGACTAAGGTACCTTTTTCTTCACAAAAAAATAATAAAATTTTGAACTCTGACTTGCTGGCTGTGAGCTTGTAGAACAAAATATCCTGATGGGTCGGTCTATCTGTTGTGAAGCTCTGGCTTTGTTTTGAATTGACTGGAAAGGTCAAGAAACAATTTTTTTAGGCTTACATGAGAGATCATAGAGAGGCTTGTTCATTTGGTTTAGGAAAAAAAAAAAAAATCAGTTCAGCTTCCTGAGTTCCAGTTCTCTAACGTGCAAAACCTCCTCTGATTATCAGCACTGACAAAGCCAATACAAACTCTGCTCATACCCTAAGCTGAGAGGCAGGGACGTGCCAGTAAACGCAGAGGCTTGAATTCTTGTGCTGGAGGCATAGGCTGTTTTTTACACCTGCAAGTTCATTGCTCACACCCATATTCTTAATATAGATTTTAAAATGTGAGTGTCTAGAATTGAGATATAAGGATAGTGAACTTAATTGGTACAGACCACTTAAAACTGTAGGAAAATTATTAATTTTTTTTTCCATTATTTCTAATATTCCTTAGATCTTGCATGGAACAGTTAAAATTCTTTAGTCTGTGTATATGCTACGACACAAATGGGAAGAAATTGAAACTCCAGGTCCTTTTCCAACAGGGATCATTGCATTCTGTTTGACTGGAGTAATTTTTTTTCCTCAGCTATCTGTTGAGGAACAGACTGATATGACAGAATAGAATATTAACTCAATTGTATTTCTATAAATATATGTGGGGCCAATTCTGAAAGTACAGCGCTCTGTAGAACTCTGCAGATGACTCTAGATGGTGATTTCAGATCATCCCTTGTATTTGTATTATCATTTCTTTTTACAGTTTTCTGGAATATCCCAACACTTCATTATGCTGGAGTTGAGATAATGGGGAGCTGACATAATAACAGAGCTGACAGCTTTGATCCACTCTGATATGCAGAGCTATATGTACTTAAAATTAAGAGTTATAGCAGTTGTTATTTGTAAATGAAACTATATTGCAGGCTGGGTTTAGCCTATAGGCTGCCAGTTGGGCATCTCGGTCTTGTTGTATTTGCTCTTGGTTTTATTTATAACAGAAGTTTTTTGGATCGAGTCTACTTTAAGAATTGAATCTCTAATATGGTGAAGTTGTATCAGTCTTGGGTGTTTGGAAAAGAACATCTCAGCTGACAGGAAAGGGTTTACATTCTGGAATACAAAACTGTGTTCCCCTCCTGTATTGTAGAAATACACAGTGTGAAAAGATGTTATATTGTGGTATGTAAAAATAGCCTTCAGATTTGAAGCTGAGATTTTAATCGCTTCTACTGCTGTTATTTAGTATTTAGAAAAGCTGTCTGTGCAGCAAGCACATGGTGGTCTGTAAATTTGTCTAGGTAAATATAGAGAGTAGCTCTCTCATGAGGACGTAGTCCTGTAAGATCTCTTGATCTTTTCACAGACTAAATTGTCCCATTTACTGTTAAACAGGCATGTACAGGTAATGCAGCTGCATGCTCAATGCTTATTTTCTTTGATCCAAAACACAGATTTATTAAAAAAAACCCCAAAACTGCAGTAAACTACAGTACAGTTTGTACTTGTATGAGATTTCTCTGAGCCAGAGGCCAGAATTTAAATGTTTTCTTTTTTTATATTATTCTTCAGAGCCTTGACATTATTTATTAAAGGCTACTTTGCGAACATTCTGTCTTATTATACTGCTAATTAAAACTGTGAAGGCTTTTTTGCTAAATATTACTGAGTATAGGGATTGGGTTTTTTTTCTGTTGAAACTATGAGTTTGTGGAAAGTAAAATTAAAAACCAAAACAAAACTGGAGAACTTACTACTAAGTTGCACTGAATGCCTTGGCACAAGCAATCTTGAATTGTAGGATAAGAAGCAGAGATGCAACTCAAAGAAATTTGATTTATTATCAGTTCATAAGATACTTCAGGCAGCTCATAAGGAATTCAAGAAATATAATTTGCTGTAATAAATGTCCAAAATTGGCTGCCTTTGAAGAGAGAAACTGGAAAAGCCAAGACTTTGCCCCTTTGGCTGTTTAATATCTTTATACCACCCCTTTCCACTTCTGTTCAGTTGCTTTCCAGCAGTGTAACTTCTGCTGGTGGTTTTTCAGAATTTTCATATTAAGACCTGTTGAGCAGAAGCAGTTTACAGCTTGCTACATTACAGTCTAAAAACAGAGCAGCAGATAAAATTTAACTATTCAGAAGTCATTGTCACATATTAAATGTGCTGTCCAAGTCCAGAAAAAAAAAAGGAATCTAGGAAAAAGGTAAGGAAAAAATCACTAGTGAATTCTATTTCTTTTGAAATTTCCTTTTAACTGCATTGTTTTTATTTTCTTTTTGTCAAATTGACTGCTGTCTTCTGGAATAATTGACATACATGAGAAGTGTAGGTTGGGTTTGTAGATGGAGGTGAGGACCTGCAGAGCCTACCACATAAACAAATCTAGAGCCACAGTAGATGTGTACAACTATTTTTGTGCAGGCTTTGTCTTAGTGGATGGAATTTTGAATGCATTAATAAAAATATTTGATTTAATACTCAGCCTTTTCTTTGGGCTGAAACAAAGCTGGAAATTTAGATCCTTATTTATATTTATATATTTTTTTTTAAGGTACTTCAATACAAGTGACAACAACCTACTGTACTGGGGCCTTGATTATCCACCTCTTACTGCGTATCACAGTTTTCTGTGTGCTTACATGTAAGTTTGTTATTTTAAATACTTATTTATATGGAGAATACAAAACACTAAATTTGCCTCTCTCTTTTTTTTCTTCCCCACCCCCTTTCTTTTTTTTCTTTTTTAATTTATTTCTCTCCTGAGGAGAGAAACTAGTAGCTAAAAACTATCAATCTGGGGCAGCTGATGAAATGGAAAGCATTGTTTGCTACTCTAAAGCTAGGGAAATAGATTTTATGTGTATCCCTATTTCTTTAATACTGCTATTTTTCTGTCTTGTGACTATTGCAAGGAGGACTGAAAGGTTACATTCTTCTTTTTGCCAGGCCCTTAAATTTTAGCAGATGTAGATGTGACTTAGATTTTTAGCTTTCCATATTAGCCACCGTTGGCTCAGTGATGCACAGAGAAAAGTGTTGCAGGAATCGAGTGCGTCGCATGGGAAACCTCTCTTGTATTGAGAGCCCAAGTGACATTTGATGACTGGATATCATGTAAATAGAATTCTGTTATTGGAATACTTTTTCCACAAGGGCTTTACTGCTGTTGGAATGAGACTTATGGAATAAGAATGTAGGTTAAAGTGCAGAGGCACAGCTATGTGAGGCATCTGTGTGAACTGTAAATGGTTTATATTTAATACTTAAGTATGAAAGGTATTTACAATTGTTTTTTTAAAAGTCAGTGGAACTAGACTGAAGGTGGTTATCTTGTCCTAATAAATATTGTATTCCATTTTTACTGTTTTCAAAGATTTTTTTTTTTTTCTTTTTAATTGTGAAATAGCAGCTAAAGTCTATAGTGTAAACTGGTCTAGTGGTGATGAAGCTCTTTCATTGATCACTATTGCTCTTTGAAATATTTCTTCTCATTCATCTTAATTCTTGGAATATGCTCCCGTGCATGTCATCTTTATTGCTGAAAGGGGTGTAAAGGGAAATGAGAACTGTCTCCATTTTGATGTGTCTGTACTTTGTTTTACAGTGCAAAGTTAATAAATCCTGATTGGATTGCTCTGCACACATCTCGGGGGTATGAGAGTCAGCCGCATAAGTTATTTATGCGCACAACAGGTAGGAAAATTATATTTCCTTAGGAGGATCATACAGATTTGTCTCGTTTACTAATTCAGGGTGTTTAATATAATGCAGCTTCTCTGTCTTCATCAGTTTATTCTAAATTCTTTGACTCAAGTGGCTTTGCAGGTCCATTTATGAACCTTCTGCCATAATTTGTGAAGCTGATAAATACAAAATGTATAAACAAGTTTTCAGCCAAACTGGTTCAGTAAAATCTCTAAAATGAAGCTCATATTTTTTTGTAGCATAGACTGCCATAATTTGTGAAGCTGATAAATACAAAATATATAAACAAGTTTTCAGTCAAACTGGTTCAGTAGAATCTCTAAAGTGAAGCTCATATTTTCTTTGTAGCATAGACCCATTTTTTGAATTTTGTATGTAATATTGTTGTTTTGCCTTCTATTCTGATAGATTTCATTTTCAGTTTAGCTTGCTTTTTATTGTAAACTTATTTTGCCTGTAAACTGGCATTCACTGACTTGACTTGACAGCCTCTTAGTGTCTCAGAGATCTTTATTATGAACTGTTATACTTTACCTGAAAGGGGGAGAGAGATGATATTTTTGAAGATGTCACTTTTCTTTTAAATGGTCACCACTTTCTAGAGATAAACTTCTGTTAACAAATCACTAGAAATGTATTTAACCACTTTTATCTTTCTTTATTTTATTGTTTATTTTTATTTTTTATTCTTATTTTTTTGTTTATTCTTATTTTATAAGTTTATTTTTCTTGCAGTTACTCTTCTAACCATTTGATTATTTTGAACTATTATTTGAACTACTAAAATAAAACAAGTGCAGAAAAAAATTGTAAATAATTTAATTCAGTAACTGTATCAGTAGGACAGCAACGTGGCCAGTGAGCTCTTGTTCTCTAAGCAATGGCAGATGCCATATTATCCCTTTACTGTTTTCTTTCATTTGGAATCTGCCTTGTGCTTCACCTAACAGTGGAGTTCCACAGAATGCTTTCTGATTGCAACAGCAGAATTTGTTGTTCATCAGTAGCTTTTCTGTACTTCACAAACCTTTCAGTCTGGTCTCTAGTAATTGATTGAATTGAAAAGAAATAAAAATCGCTAGAACTTAATTACCCTTGAAATGGTCTTTATTAATTTTGAAATCAAGTCACTTGACAAACCACTGATGGATCTAGGGGAAGTGTTAAACACTTTTTAGCAATAGCCATTAGAAGAATGCTTTAAAATAATTTGGAATGGTCAATGTTAGCTGTTGGTATTGCACCTCTGTTTTAAGTAACAGTGTATTTGTTTTGCTAACACCTTGTGTGTATTTGTTTAATTGTGGCATAAACCTGCAAAACAATTCATCACTGAATAACTGATATCTTTAAACATTTTTTTTTCCAAAGCCTGTGACTAAAAAGAGGCAAAGTATAACTTTCCCTCTTGGAATAATTGCACATTTTCTGAAACTGGTTTATAGAAATAATCTGAGCTTTTTATCAAGCTTTTAAGACAACGCTCAAGAAGAATTCGCCTGATGCTTTAAACACAAGCAGGACTTGATGTAATTCTAGGCAGGTGGACCTACTGGTTCTGTTTTCTTGTTGACCCTCTTATGTATATTTGCTGTAGGCAGATGATCAAAGCCAAATAACTAGTTTCAGTCTATTTATCCACATCACTAGTAGTTCACACAGATTGTTATAATCTAGAGCTTCTTAATAGTTTGTGTCTTCAGACTGTGTGTTCCATCAAACCATTTGACTGCATCCAGTCGTAGCTGATTTCTTTTGGGAATTAAGAATGCCTCCTCTCCTTTTGGCATGTGAGGAACTAGAGTGTGCTCCCTTATTGACTGAGGCTGTGCCAGAAGCCAAAACAGCTGAACACGTGGAAGCAGCAGCTTTTGGACATCAGAAACGATAGCGTTAGAAACATTAACAAGATCAAATTCTGTAGACCTAGTTCTTCTTGTCCTTTGAAGTGGAACTACCCAGTTTATTCTAACGAAAGACTTTCTGCTATTTTAATGTTTATTTGCCTATACTTTTTCCTTGTCATCCTGAAAATAGTTTAAAAAAGAAAAACCCCAACCAATAAACTAGCTTAGGTGTAACTGCCAAATCTGAGCTTTCTTTAAAACAGTGAAACATAATGTAATGCAATGTAAGACAATAAAAAGCATGTTCAGCTGAGACTGTGGTCACATGACTTTTGAACTTCAGTTGAATCGAATGACTAAAGTCAAGTTTTCAGTGAGGATACAGATGCAAACCCCACACTCAAATGGTAGGTGACTAGTCTCACTCCTCCACTGTGTAGTTGTTATGGTCTGAGGTTTTTTTACACTAAATACAACCAAGATGTGGAGCATCAAGAAGTGAAAACTGTAAAGCAGAGTCAAAAGATTCCCAATCCAGATGAAAATACGCAACTTGAGTCGCATTAAGATGAGGTATGTGGGGGGATTCTAACGTAAAGTTAATCTTTATTTTT
>NW_010319580.1:1153-42198 GCF_000700745.2 Antrostomus carolinensis | reverse complement strand
TCCTGCTGTTATTTTATATTGTTTTTCCTTGAAAGAAACATCTACTAAAAAGAAGGCAAGTATCTGGGGTGTGTGTGTAAATTAAAAACCAAAGAAAACTTACTGTTAAAACAGGGTAGAAATATAACAGCATGAAAGTTAATTAAAATATAGAACATGGTGATGGCTTCAATTGATGTAAAACTGATGAAAATCAGTATATTTTGTATTAAAGACTTTTCAAATAAAAAAAAGCCATTAACTTCTCTTACAGCAATTACTTTATTGCTTTCAATAACAAGATGCTCTGAAGTTTAGAAGCCATGAACTTCTGAATGATATTTTGGGTAATAAAACCAAGCTTTGTGCTGTGACATAGGGGAATCTAGGAACTGCTTTGTCTTGCACTCTCCTTTTGGTAGAGCTGATACATCTTGGAATATCTCCAAAAAATGTATTGAATATTCTGATTTTATTTTTTTTCTCTTGAGTGGTTCTAAGTTTGAAGATGGGTGTGGGTGATGGGTGTGGGTGAGCTGGTTGACAAAGGGCAGTCTGGTCTCTGTTCAGTATTTTCTTATATGTGGAAAATATTTATCTTTTTTTATACCTAAAAATATTACTGACAGAGGATTACTTGTAGAGAAGATGATTATTACACGTATGATGCACACTGGAGCGGCAAAGTTTTGTACTGGAGAAGTAGTGTAAGCTCCTCTGTCTAATGTCTAACTTAAAAATAATTCTTTTCTCCTCTCTTTTTTTTTTTTTGATCCTTCTTTCCAGGTTTCCAGTGCTCTCTGCATACTGCTTTATCCAGGCCTCATTCTTATTGACCATGGACACTTCCAGTATCCTTGTTCTGCAGTGAAATGAATTTCCATTTACGAAGCAACGTTATTCTTCGTTCGGTTCTTGTCTTTAGCTGGGCAGAGATTACACTTGTATACAAAGTCACCTGAGGGGCTTCTGCCTACCCCAAAGCAGAGATATATTTCAGCCCTACAGGTTTCTTTAATATTGGAGATAAACAGTTGATATTGAGACAATCAATCCAAACATGAATAGCATTCTTTCTGTGCCTCAAGCTCTTATTTCTGTTGGTCACTATTGCAGGAAACATCAGTGGTACTCTGACAGTGAAAAGAATGATGGCTTGTGCTCCTGTGATTTGTTTTTGGAGAGAGAATCACCTGAGATCTTCTTGAGATAGCAGAGGAGAGCATCAAGTGTAGCTGTGTAAAATGCTCACTTCTAGAAAATGTGCCACTCTGGCTTGTCTTTATGATTAATTGAGCCAGGATTCACTTCACTTAATGCCTAACCATTTAAAAGCTGGGCCTCTGATACGAGTTAGGCCATCAGAGATAACTAGTCATTATTGGTGGCAGACACCTTCACAGGTGGGTCTTTTCTAACAAGATTTCTGGTTTTCTACTTGTTTCACACATTGACAAGCAAATGCTGTTAGTTGACTACTCCAGGCTGTGCTGCTCAGTGCTGTTGAGCCAGAGGGACACAATCCTGGAGCTGTGATAAATGTAGGTCTTTAAATATTCCAAGGAGATATTGAATCTCAGCATCTACTCCTAAATCAAGTTTTGATAATCAATAGTTTACTAATTTGTGTTTTTCTTCAAGAGTGCATGGTGAACTTGGAAAATTATATATTTTAGAAAGCAGATTTTGAAGGGAAAAAAAATCATAATGCTATTGGATATCTGAGTTACAGTTGGGGAATTCTGACATTCTGGTTTTGGCCTGACTCTTTAAAGATGTAGATCATATGGAGACATCACTTACAGGAGTAGGGATGGGAATGAATGCAAGTAATCTTGGGTGAGAGAAGCTGGTGGTCAGGAAGTTGCACAGGGTTACAAACAAGATGTACAAAGGGGAAGGCAGTGGTCTGTTCTGTGTGTCTTATGTTGGATAGAGCAAGAAGGAACGGCCCCAAGTTACCACAGGGAATGTGTTTTTTTATTAAATACATGGAAAAATCTTTTGAACCTTAACTATGGTAAAATGCTGGAGTAGACTGTGGATGTTGTGGAATCTGCAGCATCAAGGTCATTAAAAAAAGGTTCAGGAAACCTCATGTCAGGAATGACCCAGGTGGAGCAGACACTGTCTGAAGCAGACAGATGTTCTGCATAGTCTCCTGTGGTTTCTTCCAGCCCTGAGACTCTTATGTGAATAACTTCACTGTGTGTGACCAGCTCCCGAGAAGTTGATAGATTTACTTAACCTTAACTGCTGCTGCAGGTCTCTGCCAGATCACAACCTTTTGGTGTGACAATTTGTTGATGAGATTTCAAGTTTACATGGTGATTTTTGAGTGGGAAATTGGAGTGGGCTGAAAACAACAGAGACAATCTGAATGTGTTATCACAGCTATTTGTATTGACAAAGAGAAAACAAAACATTGTGAAATCTCTGACAGTACAAATGTATTTTATTTGGTTTCTCTCATTGTGTAAAAATAACAGTGAAAGACAAAGCTAATATTTTGTTGCAATTTAATAGTCAGTGTAGTTTAGTCTCTTCAAACTCTACTGAGCTTGGGAACCTGTTCTCAAAGTCAAGGCAGTAACGTTGCCCTTAGTAACTGTTACTCGTTGTTTGTACAGTATTAGCAGCTAAGGGAGCTGGTCATGGCTGAGGGTGCATTGCAAGTATAATATAATCACAAAAACCTCAGGAGTCCTTGAATTAAATAACACATAATTTAAATATTGATGTGTTTGAATATTCTGCACATATGCTGATGGCAGGGGGGTTGGAACTAGATGATCTTTAAGGTCCCTTCCAATCCAAACCATTCTCTGATTCTATGATTCTATATCTTTTGGGAGCTGGGAGGAGACACTCTTGAAAGCTTTATCCTTAATCATATAGATACTAAGAAAAAAAGATCTACCCTGAAACGTCTACCAAGTAGTTTCACTGTCACCAAAAGTTTGGTTGACTGAGTATACATTACATTATATATATAATTAACACACACTATTTGTCTTCATATTTGCCTGTGCAAGCTTTGAATCAAGCCTTGGAAATATAAAAAATACACTTTAAATAGACGTAAAATTATCTCTGTCTGTGAACAACATAGTCACAACTGGCAATGTGTTTTTAAAACTTGGAAAAACTTATTTTGCATGCTATTTTATGCTTGTCCCGCAGGGCATTCCTTACTGACTTCCAGTACCAAGATGTGTATCTTGTCCTTGACATAAAAAACCATATACAACTCAGTGAGCCTTGGCTTTGCCTTGTGGGGTGTGCTTTGTTTGTCTTATGACTGGGACCTGTTGGGGTCAGTGGCATTTTGCTTGGCCTTAAATTATAAGCAAATGGAACTTTACCATTCTCTGCCCTTTTTTTGCTATTTACTTGGGAAGTGCTTCAAGAAGGGACTGAAAGGAAAGGGGTAAGTGACTTCAGACTGGTTTATTTTTCTCGAGAATACACCCAGGCAGCCTGGCATTGAGAATGTGATTCTCCTTATTTGCATGTGGGTGTTTCTGAATTAATTTCTAGTGGAAGGTACTTACCTTGTTGGTAATGTATTGCTTTTCTGCAAAATAAACATTTCTCGTTGAGATCTGCATTAAGAATTTCCACTGAACAAATCGCAGAATCTGTTAAGGTGTCCATCCTTAACACTCCTCATTCTGTAAGCCCAATTAAATATGGGCTGCAGTGGGCAACCCATGCTGGGATTAGATTGACAGCAGGAGCTGTGTGGTTCTCACAGAGTTGTTCTCGCTAATCTGGGGATGATGAACTTCTCCTGTGGTGCTGGTAGCTCTTTTTGTTTAGATTTGTTACCTTCAGATCTGTGTCTCTTTAAAAAAAACAGGTTTACACTATAAACTAACAACTGACTTTTGTTACCAGGAGCTGGATTTATCTTTTCTGATATAAGTTTTTTTTTCTCTTGGTTGCAGATTAGTGTTGTTAACTAAAATAGCAGGGACCGTGGTGGTTTCCTTCGCTGTCTGCTGGCTCCCGTTCTGTACCGACATGGAACAAATCATGCAAGTACTCAGAAGACTCTTTCCCATTGACCGAGGCTTGTTTGAGGCATGCATGTTTTCTTCTCCCCCACCCCACTGTAAATGTTCTGTATTCTTAGATCCCTTGAGAAACCTTAATCGTGACCTTTAGGGATTTCATGTGGGAGACACACCACAGAACTCGTAATTTGAGATGGCTTCTTCAGCAGTCATTTCTTGCCAGTTATTTAATCCAGTATTTAACCTCAGCTCAGCTGGCATCTTCCAGGATATTATACGAGTAGACAACACTTATCCCATCATCAAACCCATACTTCAATCCATACATTTTTCCATTGAAATAGATTCCATAGTAATTGACAGTGTCAGAAGATGGAACCTTAAAAGTTAACAGCTTCAGTCTCTCTTTTTGGTTCTGCTCAGTTATTTTCAACAGGATTCATTATTTAAAAAAAATAAAATAAAATAAAATAGTGTTTTGGGTGCAGCCTAGAACTTCCTTTTAGATGAACCTGGTATTTTCAAAGAATATTCCAAAAAGTTTAGGCCAATTCTGCTTTTACTTTTCCTCAGGCTATTGACACTTGCTTGCTGCGTGGTGCCGAGTACCCCAGCCTCAGTCCAGTAAAGCAAATTCTCATTTACCTCACGCCAATGCCACAGGAGTCTCGTTGGTACAGAAAGGCTACTCATTTCCCAAATAACAACAAGTTCTTGTTTTGTTTAATTAGGGCAGGAGTCTTAATATTATACTTTTAAAAGCAGATTCTTAACTTCAAGTTTAACCAATAAAATAAAGCTTTGAATTTTCAGTTTTAATGTCAATAGGGGTTTAAGCAAATATTTAACATAGTTTGATTCATCTTAAGTGTTCTTTTAATCTTATTTAGATATAAATAATATCACCACTGTCACTTTTTTTTTTCCTTCAGAAAATCATGCTGATGTACCAAAAGCAGCATTTTATTTATGCAGCGGTGTGGAAGTATTCTCTGCTAGTTTATTAAAAAAACCCCAAACAAAGAAACAAACAAAAAACAACAACAAAAAAACCTCAACAACCAACTAACCCTCCCTCAAAAGACTTCCCACCCCTCAAACCCTCAAAAAATCCCAATGATCCTATTGGGAATTATCTGGAATTTATAAATAAACAGTTTTTATTTATAAATAAAATAAATAAACTGCGCTTTTTCTTCAGTACCAGGTTTAAAAATAAAATCTGTAAACGACAATAACCAATGAGTCTGAAAAAGCTTAAGGATTTAGTCTAATATTAGCCCAAGGATTTTCGGAGTCGATCAGGGGAGTGACTTGCTGGATGCTAATCTAGATAAAACGAGAAACTGGCCACGTAAGCAACGCGCAGTAAATTTATACCGGGGTGCGTGTAACAGGTTCTTTGAATCGGTTCCCATTTCCAGAAGCAGTAACAAATGCTGATGGTTGTAAAATCGTATTGGCTATGAAGTGGGCGTCCTGTGTGTTTGCTGGTGCTGCCAAACCCTCTGCTCACTTGTAATCCTCAGCAGGTTTGAAGCGCATACTCCGTGTGGCTGGTGAGCACGTGAGGAAGAGGCCTCAGTTGTTGGTGCGAGTCGCTCCCTTGCTGTTATGTCTACACAGCTGTGATTTAAGCAGCTGTTTAGGGATGAGTTTCACGAGCATGAGAGCTGTAGTTACAAATTTAATTTTGAAAGTGATCCTAGCACAACTGCTAATGTCTTTAGACTTCTTGATTTACGAGAGGTTAACTCTGTCATTGCTAGCAAGCAATAAGCACAGCTAAATACATTCAGGTATGTAATGACGTGGGACAGTGTACAGAATGTCTTCACGTTTGACAAAAGATTCCTGGATGCCAGTGTTTAATCAGGGATGGATAATTTTGGAGCCTTATTTTCACAAAAAGTGTGATCACATGAGTGGAAAAGTTGTCTCTTGTGCTGAAGAACGATTTCTCAGTTATTTTAGAAAAAAAAATTTGAGTTTTAATTGAGTATTTTGAAAGAGTCTCTTGAAACTTTCTATTTTTGATGATCAGAATAATTCAAAGTACCTTTTAAGAATATGATGTGTATCTGCAAGTGTCCTTTTGCAGTATCATAGTAAAAACCCAACAATCCCCCACCTACCAAGCACTATTGTTGTCACAAACTTCAGTTTAAATTTATGTAATTATCACTTATTACCTATTTTTTTCCCTTCCAGGATAAAGTAGCCAATATTTGGTGTAGTCTAAGTGTCCTTGTAAAGATAAAGAATATAATAGCACCTCAAACTCAACTAAAACTCAGGTAAGACATAACTGTAGTCCTTTAGCTAGTTTATTTGTGTTATTTTTTACAAAATGAGTAACTTTTGTCAAAGAGTTATGAGAAGTGGTGATTAAAATCTTGAAAAAAGTTTTCTTCCCTATATTATGCTTTCCTCTTATTTATGACTGAAAAATTTCCTGCTTGTTTATATACTGACTTAACCAACTTGGTTGGTTAAAGCTGAGTTAAAATTTGCGTGCTTTCCTCATCAAAGAGCGACCTCTTCTAGTGCTCCTAGAAGTCAGAGTTGACAGTTCTGGTTTTTGTGGGAGTGAACAATTCAAGTCGAGGTCTGCGGGGTCTGAAATATGAATGGAGATGCTTTATTCCTTTTTCAAAAGCACTTACCTCAGTGAAGACCATTCAGTGCTCTTCTCTTGTGATTGAGTCTCCTTGGGTGATTTTCTACTTGTGAATATTACAACTGAATTCCTGACTGCCATTGTTTTCAAAATATGAGATCATGGATGTAGTTACTCATGTATTAAACCTGTTTTTCTTACAAAATTCTTTAGTTTTGCTGTAACATTCCTAAGCCTGCTTCCTACTTGTATAAAACTAACCGTCCAGCCTTCACTCCGAGGATTTAAATTTGCTTTGGTAAGTGTGTGTTTGTAATTGCTCCTTGGTTTATATCCAGCACCGAGCACTGGGGTGTGACCAACAGTTCTGCTTGTAGTTGCCACGACGTGCAGACGTGTGTGTACATTAAATGCTGCTCTGTTTCTGCTGGAGATGGGTTAACAAGTGCATTGCTGTCACATATCCAGAGGGGTCTGACCAGTCTTTTAAATCCAGGCTTTCTTCCTTAGCCTCCATATTCTTTATTTAATGCTGTATTTTTATTCTTTTCCTCTGAAGAGTCTTTAGAAGATTCCATACACATTAAAGCCTCATACAGACTTGGAATTTCTCCTCTTTTTGTTTAGCTTCCAAAGTGCTAGTTTTTCTTACTGCAGTGGCTGCAAAATTCAATTAAAAAGTCCCATGATGGGCATTGTAAGCTCATTAGCAGTTTGAAAAGAAGATGATACTGTTTTCCCAAATGTTGGCCTCTTCTTAGTCATATTCATATTATATAATTGAATTTAAGCACATTAATATGACTAGCATGCAAAAATCAGGTTTCCTTGAAATCAGAATTATATGGAGCTGGTCCTAAGATTTCAAGAGTTACCAGATTACTCACCTAAAATTAAAAAATAGAAGTTATGTTTCAGAGTTTGTCACAACATTGCCCAAAACTAACATTTATCCTTTCTAAGAATTAGTTTTTATTTGGTGGGTTTTTATGTGTTTTTATTTGGTGGGCAAAAAAAGACAGTTTGTTTTCTTTGATGTATTGGCTGTTCATGATGATGAGCAAAATTTTATGTCAAAAAGGTGGGTGGCTCTCACCGTGACTGAACTTTGCCAGTGGTTATGTGTGGAATGTTGTGTTTTCTTGGTGGGGATGCTCTTGTCAGAAAGCTAAAGCAAGAGTGAGGGCTCTTTACACTAAGGGTCTTCTGAATAATTCTGGGGTATTTCTTTGCATGTGTGGGTGGTTCACAAGTACACACAGCAGCTCTGTGTACTTGTAAATTGCACTGGAGTAAATGTAGCAGTTAATTGGAAACATCCCATCATTTTGCTCATAGATTCGTGTACAGTCTCTGCCAGCAGAGAAGCTAAAGCAGTGCTCTGCATTGCAGTCACGTGTACTAACGCAGCTCTGATTTCCTTTTCTAAGGTTAGTTGTGCATTGTCATTTTTCCTGTTCTCCTTTCAAGTACATGAAAAATCTATTCTTCTAGTGTCAGTGTAAGTAAATTATTTTTCTGTGGATGTATTTTGATGATCTTTTCCTCACCCTGTTATTGCACGCTGCTTTCTTCCTTACAAATACATCTGATTTTACAAACTCTAATCATTTGCTTTCCCGAATAACTTGTAAATGGAAGTGCACAAATGCAACCATGCTGGTCTCTCCTGCTTCGCTCATCTCTGTGGGCCGGTGTCCTGACTGTGTTTCCTGGAGTATGGTGTGGCACGGGGCACAGCCAGGGCTGTTTGTCCAGGGACAGGCTGGCTCTGGGGCTGGTTAAGGAGATGCTGCCATAGACAGCAGACTTGTCCTTGGCTGCCCAGCAAGGCTGGAGCACGGTTTCAGGTTGAACAGGGTGACTGATGCCTCGGTACAGGGTCCTTCTCTGTTTTTATCATTAAGGTTTGTTTTCCCATCCCCTGCCCCAAAGGAGGTGGGGGCAGCAGGGACAGTCGGCAGCTTTGCTCTTGTGTGTGGATGTCCTACGTGCATCTGGAAGTAATGGTGGATGAAGGAAGATTTGGAGAGGCAATCACAGAATGACTGAGGTTGGAAGGGACCTCTGAAGGTCACATCTAGTCCAACCACCCTGCTCAAGCAAAGACTCCTAGGGCACGTGAACCAGGATTTGGTCCAGATGGTTTTTGAGTATCTTCAGGGAGGGAGATTCCACAACCTCTCTGGGCAGCCTGTCCCAGGGCTCAGTCACCCTCACAGGAAAGAAGTTCTTTCTCATGTTCAGGTGGAACTTCCTGTGCTGCAGTTCATGCCTGTTGCCTCTCGTCCTATTGTTGGGTCCCAATGAGAAGAGCCTGGCCCCATCCTTTGGACACTAAGTCTTCTTGCCACTTCTCGTTCATGCCGGACAGGAAGGCTAAACTGGGGGCTAGAGGACTCCTGGTACCTCTCTGGGTGGTTGTCCCCAAGCTGCAGTACAGGAGCTCCTCGAAGCCGTGCGCAGAGCGGGCACTAACCTGGCTGTGTGTGCCAGTGGTGGGCACTGTCAGGGTTCTGCTGAGCGACTCTCCTGCTGCAGACCCCCAGGCAGGGCAGAGTGTTTGCACGCTGGGGTTCAGTGGGGTGTAGGGGGAAGTGGGGTGCCCCAGCACTCTGGGTGCTGCCTGTTCCCGGACTTTCTGAGCCGATGCCAGTGGGGAGCAGGTAGAGCTCTGCCCTGTGTTCCAGAGGAGCAGGAGTGCAGCATCCACCTGAAAGCTTGAGAGGACAAAGCGCTGTTGCTTCAGTGTCTGTTGTGTCTCTTTTCATTCTAGACCAGTCTGCTTAATCATAAATGAAATCCCTTTTATGGCTACGTGGTTTTTACTGGTATCAACGTTCAGGTGAGTTGGACTCTATTAACATTATTTTAAAACACCATTTTCCCCCATAATTCTGTTAAGTATAAACATATTTTTTTCCCTTTTTTGACATTCTTTGAAACGTAACCTGGAATGTGCACTGACTTTGGTGGGTGATTCTGTTTGAACAGTATGTTGCCCCTGTTGCTGAAGGACGGGCTGCTGCTGGCCTACGCTGTGACAACGCTGGCGTTCCTGTCAGCCTGCGTGGCTTCCTTTTCCATCTTTGAGAAGACTTCGGCAGAGGACCTGCAGCTGAAACCGTTCTCCCTTTCCCTGAAGGGATATGTCTCTTGGTTTAAGTCATTTCCCAAGATTGTCAGGAGCCTGGTAAGCAATTTTAATTCCTATAACTCTTTAGTTGCAGCTCTTCACGATACTGAAGTACTTGCATAAACCAATTTTATGTCCATAACTGCGCGTAAAGCCCCAGACAGGGAAAGCCACACTGTTTCAGCATAGACCTGCTGTAATTTTTTTTCTCCAATGTCATCTATGTATGGATTGAATATAGAGCACCCAGGTAATGAAAGTAACAGCTCACTCCTGTGGGCTGTTAAATCACCACCAGCTAACACATCATTCCTTATCTTCCAGTTTCTTCTGTCCGTAACCCTGATGGGCGTCCTGTCTCTAATGAGCGCTGCGGTGCATCCTCCACAGAGGTTACCAGATTTATTCCCCGTATCAGTGTCTGTTATTTCTTGCTTACACTTTTTACTATTTTTGGTGTATTTTAATGTTGTGATACTCTGGGACTCGAAGAATAGCAGAAGTCAGAAGAAAATCAGTTAAATCAACCTGTGAAGGTCAAGGACTGAAGTGTGAAAGGACAGCGTGTTTTCAGTGCAGGTAAACTGTGATGTAACACAATTCCTGTAACCTAATGAAAATCAGGAAACATTATGAATACTTAAACACAAAATCATCAAAGACTGGTTTAAAGAAGTATTTTGAAGAGCACTTGGAAATGTGATTCGGTGTGTTTTCTGCAGAAGTGTAATACTTTTGTTACCATTTGTAAGCTTAAAATACCCAATAAAGGACCAAATTTTGAATGAATGCTACACTACCCGGGAAATTTGCATTAGAAAAACAACAAACTGCTTTGTTACTGTTATGTTCATGGATTTCCCAGAATGAAAAGCACAAGGAAGTGAACTAGGGCAGGTTACGTGGAAACTCTTGACTGGTATCTCTTTAAACTTTCTTGCTGAATTGTTTTATGACAGAAACAGTCTTGTGTCACTGTCCCCCATGGGTGTTTCCTGTAACACACCGCAGATCCTTCAGGCTGTTGCATGAGGTGGTGTGTCACTCTGATGCTGTCACCTCAGCAGAGCACTTGGTTCTTCAGCTGATACAGTAGGGAAGGAAACTCAGCCTCCCAGCAATGGAACTGGCTGGAGATCTGTATGTTCAGGCACAAGATGGACCTGGACAGCAATTCTGTAGCAGCTTCAGTTGTCCCACAGGCTTCTGGCTTTCTTGTCTTACAGCACTTGTTATTTTCCACACTACCCCCACTTTCAGAATGCTGGAGAAGAGCATAAGCCACAGGGAGACACCCAAGTGAGTGCTGGGCGCTGAAGTAGAGACTGTGATGTTGGGAAAGGGTTTGCGCGTACAGGGCGGGTTGGAGTACAGCTCCTCCTTCCCTGTAGGGCAGCAGCGATGGTTTGGTTTGAACACTCCTGTGGTCTTGTGCTTCTTAACAACTGTTCCTAACAGGATGGAAAAGCTGCAAGATCTTGGTTCTACTGAAATAAAAGCTGCAGTACTGCAGTGCAGTTTGAATGCAGGTACTAGGCTCTTCAGACAAAAAAAACCCTAAAACAAAACCCCCCCCAAACCCCAAAGTAAACAAAAAAGCCCCCCAAGATAAACCCCACCCCTTATTGCACAGGAATTTGCAGTTCTAAGCTGAACTAAACTCTGCATCTTCTCCCTCTGCACCGTACAGCCTCCAATGCTGGTAGTTCAGAGAATACAAATTGGCTGAATAATTATATATGTAACAAAGCATGTAGTGAGAAAATAAATTATAAAGCAATTGGTGGTAGGATAGTTTAAATAGGAGTCAGTCTCTCCTTTTAAGGCATTCTGCTCTCACACTCTCTCTCTCTCTCTATATATATATATTTAAAAAAGCAAGCCCCCTGTTGTTGAAAGGCTCGTCCCCTGACCTCACTGCGCTCTGTCACATACCACCCTGGCACTGACATGAGCACATTCTGGGGCTGTCTCTGCAGCATCGCTCGAGTGTGTGAATCAGCTGTTCTGGGAACTTCCAACTGTGTCAGTTATGAATACTGCCAGTGAAGTGTCTACACCGCCTCAGTGTATTTATTCTGTTTTTTCCAGCTTTATTTGTTATGGAAAAAGTAACTGCAGCCAACTTTATACCCAAAGACAAGATCAAGAAGCTGTGTTTGAATAGTAATTGTAACATTATCAGGGGTGAGTACAGTTTAGTACTATAACAGTTCACTATAAAGCAACAAAACTTAAATATTTTAACACATATTTAGAATTTTTCTGAGGGTGTGACTCTAATGGTGGCATGTAAGAGCTCTGCCCACAGCACAGCATTTCTTTTTAGAAGCGTAGGTGGAGTGGTGGTGATGTGTATCAGGACACATCAATAAGAATCTTTGTCTCCAGAGTCTGCAAAAGTTAAAAACCCCAGTGTTCCCCCCGAGTGGGGCTGGGTGAGGGGCAGCCAAACGCTGAAGAACTTCCACTTCCCATGAAATAACCCGAGAAACAGCAAATTAAGATGAAAGGAAGCAGAATGGCTTCAGGTTCTCAGGAGCCTGTTCCCTGGTGTTCATCAGGAGGTGGTGGTGCAATCCTTTCCCCCCCATAGAAAAACATTAGTTTTGAGTGGATCCCTTTTCTTTGTCCTTGAGGTGGCCTCCAGGGGTGATAAAGTGAGAGTCACCCGATCCACCTTGGGTGGAACTGGAAATGGTTCTTAGCAGAGCCAGCTGTTTCTGAAAGGCAAAAGCTTGTACACCCAGAGGTCAAAGAAACAGTCACTGCTTAAATAGCTGAGGAGTGAACGCAGCAGAATCTTAGTCTGTAACTCTGTATTTCCCTGAAAAAAATGATTAAATACCAACTTTTGTGGTATTTAATATTAATTTTTAAAATATTTAATAATTGCTGTGCTATAAATGACTGCTGTAACTCACTGTTGTCCATCATCACCTTTCTGTAAAAGTTTTATTTTGTTCTCAACTGGATTTAGAATAGCATGCACTTCAGTTACCGACTCTTTTCAGATCAATAATTATTTATTTAGGTTACAATCAGGCTCTATAAACTAATGCTGGTTCAGGCCAACCTTACAGCATCATACAAAGCAATCAGCTGGGGAATCTTATGCATTATTACAACAACAACAAAACCCAACAGCACAGAAAGCTTAAATGAGAATGGGGGTAGAAATGTAAAACAGGAACTGGCAATTCCCTTCAAACAATTATGAACTTTTTTTTTTCCAGTCAGACTTTACTGGTATAAAAGTACAAAAACATTTTTATTAATTAAAAACTCCCAAAGTTTCACTATGGACATGTTTAATCACAAACTCAAACACATTTATCATTTTGGTTGTAAGAATTCTGGTTGTAAGAATCAGTTTATCAGTTAGATAACACTGCTTTGCAGTGCTCACAAGAAAGGACATTAATTCCTGTGCATTTATATTGAACTTTGTCTGGAAAAGAAAATAAAAATCATTGTACTGCACTGTTCCAACACGAGCCAGGCTGCACCTCACTCACTGAGGTGAGACACAGGGTGTTCACTAGGCTGGAGAGGTGTTTTTGGGGATAATTGGCAAGAGAAGAAACTGCTTGATAACAACTCTCCCTGTACACCATTAAATACCCAAACTGAACTAAAATGTTGACCTATGAAGCAAACAGTGGTACAGCCACGTGTTTAATGCTGCGGGCTTGGAGCTGTGTCTTGGGTTGACTTGAGAGGAAACATGTTCACAGATGACAACTGTGTCCCTAACTAACTGCGGCAGCCACTGTAAAAAACTGAACCACAGTCAGCACTCAGCCTAATTCCCCACGTGTCTTTTGAGCCCAGACATCATTAGAAAAAGGCACACGGTTTTAGACAGGCTGTCACAAAAGTAGATGCATTCATTTCCATCACGTTTTGCTGGCTTTTGGGATGGTGAAGTGATGAAATGAGCGTGCACACAGATACACACACACTCCCCTGTGTCCCACCCTGGCAGGAAGCACCCGTTTCCCACTGGAGGCCTGAGATCCAAAGTTCATCTTTGAACACAGTTTTTTCTCACCTAGTTTTCTTTTTTCTTTCTTTCTTTTTTTTTTAAACAAGGCAGCAAAATGACCTATTTGCAGTAAGAACATAGAGAAAATATCCTTCACTTTCCCTGCAGCAGCGAAACCTAAATCAGCATTTTGTAGGCACACTTGCATAAACCCACCATGATGTATTATTTACATTGAGATTATCTGCTTGTGCACATTGTTAAGTTTAAATAGATGCCAGAAATTTTATCTAGATGTGCACCTGCCCAGCCCAACGAGCAGTCCCAAACTGGTATTTGCTGGGGAGATTGGTTTACACTCATTTTGTCTCTCCTTTTAAGTACAGTCAAGCAGATGTAGAACTTTGCGTTGATGTGGAATGCATTTTTCACATAATGCCTGTGTGGAGATAAGGAATGGTTAAAATAAATAGCAATTAAGACAACAGCAGCATCATTCATGTGATCTGTTCAGAATTAGAGCTCTGTCCTACATCCAGCACTGGCCTCACTGCCAAAAAAATACAGACACACGTATATCCTAAGGCAGTGCAGATCTACAGCCGCTCTCCCTTGTGAACTGCAGTGATTGAAGATGTTTTAAGGAAATGCTGTAGTGTTTTATCTGTAGGAAAAGCTGAAAATTGCTAAAAGATCATTTAGCTATCACAACAATATTTTTAAACAATAAAAAAGCAAAGGGCTTTATGGTGTTGGTCACACTTGGGAAGGGATAGAGAGAAACCAGAAAAAGTAAATGAAAAAAGGAAATTAAAAAGCTTTTTTTTTTTTGACAGAAGGTGCAAACACAATAGTCCCTGACTAGAAAATACTATCTAATAGTAGAGGTATGAGCAGCCTCTGAGCTAACTTGGAATTGAAGCCTTGTAGTTGTGGCCAGCAGGAGTTGAGCTGAAGCTAACAAGCCAGTGTAAGACTGAAACTGGCTGTTGTACCATAGAATGGTCACTCTGTGTTCTGTAGGACCCAGAAATGGGGCCAAGCTGAGAAACTTCTCCGTCCCCCTGTTACTCTGGGTGGCTGGTCTGGAAGGAGTAAGGAGTGGAAAGAAGCTCTGGCATAAGCAGCCAGTAAGTATTAGGGTAACGTTTGCTTGTGGACAAGCAAGGTTTTAAAGCTTCATTGAGAAGCAAAACACACATGTCTGAGCTGACCCGGGCGCAAACTCAGTTACACCGTGTGTGAAACCTGCAGATCTACTTCTCCGTGTTCCTTGAGTACAAGAATTAGAATAATTTTCCACAGGAGAGAGGTTCTCACACCCTACAGAGAATGGATATAATCTACAGCCATTCTCATCTTTACAGACTTCATGAAGATACGAGCAACCAGTTTTCTTACGCACAGGTAACAGATGATGACAGACAAGGTCCATCACTCGCTGGGCTTTTCCTTACAAAGCTGGAACACAGCCAGGTAGTCAAAGGAAGAATTAAAAACCCATCAAACAAGCCTCGAGGTGTCTGTTAGCGCATCGCTTTCTGCTGTGGGAATGCTGAGAAGGCTGATGCAGTGGATTGAACTAAATATTCACAGAATGAAAGGAATCATAGAATCCCAGAGTGGTTTGGGTTGGAAGGGACCTCAAAGCTCATCCAGTTCCAACCCCCCTGCCAGCAGCAGGGACACCTTCCACTAGATGGAGTTTACAACTAGTTTTGCAAGAACCCGTGTAAACGTGCATGTCCAGTTACACCTCTAGATGCTTACATCCAAAATTGTGACAACTGAAATCGAAGAGTGCCCAGGGTCTCCATCCTGTCCCCTCCCTGTACTGCTCCTGCCTGCATGTTCTGTTCCTGGACATTCAAAACCAAACAGGAATCAAAACCCACTCATCCTGCTACTGCTGAGCAGCCGCTGCTCAAACCCAGCTGAGACCAGTCCCTCAAAACAGAATCACAGAGTCATTAAGGTTGGGAAAGATCTCTGAGATCATCCAGTCCATCACCACCATCAACTCATCACCACCATGGCCACTAACCCATGTCCCCGACTGCTGCATCTACACGTTTCTTGAACACCTCCAGGGATGGGGACTCCACCACTGCCCTGGGCAACCCCTTCCAATGCCTGACCACTCTTTTGGAGCAGAACCTCCCTGAACCTTCTAGTGCAACTTGAGCCTGTTTCCTCTTGTCCTGTCACTTGTTCCTTGGTTGAACAGCAGCTCTGCAGGAGAGCAAAGCCTGGGCCCTGGCAGCAAAGCAGCTCTGCCATGGAGAGCACAGCAGGGCTGCAGCAGGCAGCCTCCTCGGGGCGTTCCAGGGCATCACTCGTGGCATTTAAGAAGGTACCATCTGAAAACACACGTTTTCTTGCTTTTGTTACACCTCTTACAGCTGAATTGCCATTCTTGAAAAAAACAGCTGGTTTGAAACAGACAGGGTTGATGAGGAGAAAGTGGGACAGAATTTCTACAAACTCAATGTCACTTTGCTTAACAAACCAGTAACAAGAAATACTCTTTTCCCATCAAGCTGTTGCGTCTTGAGTGCAGGCCCAGGCACGAGATCACCCTGCAGATGAGCTACAATGACATCCCTCGGTCCTTCTGATCACACTACCTGGACGTGGCAGCTGGGGAAGCCACACGCGTGGGGCTGCTGACCTCAGTCAAGGAGCGACGCCAGGAACGCGGAGCTACTGGTTGTCTGAACGTACTCTGTGGAGAGGGAAAATCAGCTTTGGTAACAGAACCATGGTGTTATTGCAGAATTTATGAAAACCCCCACACAAGTAGGAGGTAAATAAGTTGCTGCAGTGGTTACTTCATACAGTTACTGTGTCTCCACAGTAATTTAGGAGATTGTCTTAATTACTTGTAATATGTGAGCACATGTGCCACACCCTTACCAATGAGGACAAAGCAGAACAGAACGTGTTCCGAGGATTAGAAGTTGGTCCTTCTTTTTTTGCTGTTAATAACAGAAGAACAAATCAAAATCTGTAAGGACTGTATCAGCAGAATCCCACCAAGGATGAGAGAAAGAACCATCCCCCGAGTCCTCTGAGGGGATGGATGGTGACCACCTCACTGGAGGAGGGCAGGGCGAGGGTGAAGGCTGAGCAGATGGCTGGAAGAAGTAGAGGAAAAGCGTGCAGGGGTGGAAAGGAACTCGGGGAATGAGAACAGAAGGGGAAAGGGTCTGGGAGCAGGTGCATCCGAGTGCCAAGAGTGGCCTTCTGCAGCAGATGATCAGCACCCTGAGTGTCTGCTGATGGTTCATGCTGCACTTTGATTCCACCACCACAAAAGAGTGAAGAGAGAATTCAGAATCATTCGCTTCAGATTAAACATACTGAGAACAACAAAGAGATATTTACAGTGGCTTGTAGCTAAAAAGACTCTACTGTGAGGAAAGGGGCTGCATATAAACCCAGATGGAGGGAGAGAAGCATCAAAGCCACCCAAGCCATGGGTGGTGGTGGGGAAGATGCTCCTCGGTTCTCCTCGTGTGGCATGCTGTGACTCCTGAGGTGTCACACACTTCCTGGACATGACGTGACGCAGAGACCTGCCCGTGGATCTGACGTGAGCTGCCAGTGAGGTTACCTGGGAGCTGACCCAGACAGAGCCAGGAATTCTGCCCTAAGCTGGGTCTCGTGAGGTTACTCCATACAACAGGCATCCAATTCAACTGTCTCTGCCTCAGGTACAACTTTTCAGTATTCTACCTAAGAAACACCATTTGGTTACACAAATTATCACCAAAAAACCCCCACTAACTATTGCTGAAAATGGGAAAGTGTCCAGTCCTTTATAATCAGTAACAGAAAAAGATTTAATGACAAGTCAGTGTATTTGCACTAACTGCAGCTTCCCAGTTCAGTCTTTCTGAAGCCTTTCATCACCGATCGCAGCATTCTGACTAGGCAGGACCTAAAGAACCCACACGTGCCGAAGCAACCATGCCAAGATCTGCATTGCACTTTGAGAAGCTGTCTTAAAAAAAAAATGTAAGCTGCCCAGATTCATAGAAAACATCATTAATTCAACTTTCTTTCCAACCAGATACCATGATAGCACCTTTTGAGAAAAGCCTTATTTATAATAATACTTATACAGATGACATTAAGATTCAGATAGTCAAGTAATCAAATAATATGATTTACTACTTGGGTGCTCCCAAAACTTATAATATTTGTTGTAGCAGTTCTAACTTTTTTTTGGTGTGTGTGTAATGATGAAGATAATGAGTTGTTCTTAAAAACACCCAACAATCCCATACCTCAAAGGTGCCTCTAAGAAAGCTGGGGGAGAACTGTTCCCAAGGGCAGGTAGCAATAGGACGAGGGGTGATGGTTTTAAACTAGAAAAGGGTCCATTTAGGTTGGATGTGAGGAAAAAGTTCTTCAATATGAGGGTGGTGGATCATTGGAACAGGTTGCCCAGAGAGATAGTGGAGGCCCCATCCCTGGAGATATTCAAGGTCAGGTTTGATGGGGCTCTGAGCAACCTGCTCTAGTGAAGATGTCCCTGCTCATTGCAGGGGGTTGGACTAGATGACCTTTGAGGGTCCCTTCCCACCCAATACTTTGCTCTTTTCTCATCAGCTCCATGTTTTAGGGTTGCGTAGGGTAAGGCAGCAACTGGAGAGTCCCCAGAAACCTCACCCCTGCACAGGTGGGTTGGTAGAAGCTTTGCAGCCCTTTGCCATGGTGGCTCCTGTCCCCGGTCCACAAAAGCATTAAGAGGGCAGAATCTTCCCAAGTTTCTTTTCCCTTCCTACTTCCACCACCATTCTTTCCCAAGTTTGACTGCTCTAAAACATTTACAGATCTGAAAAGGAGAGAGAAAAAAAATGTTCACCTGTCAGGTGATATAAAACCAATCTTCTACTAAATGTGCCAGAATAATTTTTCTCCACCTCAACCACAGTTAAAACCTTCAGTCTATTCATTACTGTCTTTTTATAGTATTTTTATTTAATAAAACCTATTAAGACTACCATACAAATCTCTTTACTTATGCTTTTATCTTTTAACTGATCAATTTTTATATTGCTGACATCCCTTCTTCACCATTTGCTCATTTAAAAATTCATAGTATATGAGCTATGTCTCTGGAGAAAACGTCTATAAAATTTGTTACAGCTGGCAAATGTGTATGAGTCAGTGATAGCACATGACTAAATGCTTCACAGAAAATAAAATTTGTTTCTGTAGTAAGCAGAACTGTTTAAATGTTATTTATTTTTATGTTTCAAAGAAAATATATTGTGAAGTGCTGCATTGATTTAATACGCAACAATGTCTGTGTACACGCTGTACAAGGAAAATTTATGAAACCTTTGCACAACTCCTTTAATTGAATTTTCCAAATCTCTCACCACACACAAATAATCAATATCTTCTGCAGAGAAAACCAGTCAGAATTATTACAGTCTTTCTTTTCAATTTTGTTGTCATCAGCACATACAGAGCACCTGGATATTTGTAATGTCTGGATAGCAAGTTATTTACACCTCTTAAACATATAATTGCTACTAAGTGAGTCCAAACTAATGTTTCTTTTCTCTTTTTTTTTATTTAAAATAATTATATTCATGGGAGAAAGCAGTATTTATTCTCATGTAGGAGTTGCTACATGTCGCTGTTGAAAGAACTACGGTTCTTTTTAATTTTTCATTAAGCTTAATACTCCAAAGTCTAGATCCACTGGAATTAAAAATTAACAGCTATTGCGTTTGTAAAAAGCTACATAGGGAAACAGAGTATAAACACAGGTGTGAAATTAATGAATAAACGTGCCTGACACCTCAATAGAAAAGGCAGGTTGACAGTTCTATATGTATATACGTCTGAGGCCTATAGTCATATCTCTCATGTGCATTTCTCTATCTGCCACAGAAGTTAATAGATTAATATTTCATCTACATAGCTGAGGATGTTAAATCATTGGAGAGGTCCGTGACTTGCCCCCTTCCTTCCACCCAAAAAGCTTATCACGCCGGTGTGACCTCAGACCCAGACACAGCTCAAATCTCAGGTTGTATTTTAAAATAGGCACTCTTCAGGTGCAGGTACAACCCAACAGACCCAGAACCAGCTGGGAAAGAGGAGGTCAAACAGAAACCCACCCTCCAGCTCCTTTAGTAGAGAAGATGACTGAGTTGTTCTAGGAAAACCACCAGCATTGCAGATTTGGGGTGCTGGGCTAAGTGGGTTTTGTTACCTCTTTTAGACTGTAAAGGACTTTGCATGGTTACAAACTAAAAAAAAACCAAAAAAACCCCACTTGCATAGGATGAGAGAAAATATACAGTCAAATTTAGCCTGAGCAACAGCTTTTAACCCCCACAAAATATACAAATCAGAATACGACACGCTCCTCCTCAAGGTGCACTGTGGGGCGATCTCCCAGTGAGCGCTGATTGTAAATGCAGGAGGGCAGAACCATTTCCCTGTGTCTCTGTATGGGGATGTTCAAAATACCTGATGAGTAACCAAAACAAGGGAGTTACACCAAGCCCTTGTGTGCCCACACACCCTGACGTGTTCAGCCCTGAAGCAGCCTTCGTTTGGTTTTGCTTAGTGCAGCCCCATTTACAAGCGTTCACACCGAGATATAACTTAAAAACGAAACAGATTAATTTTTCCCCATGTCTGCCTGTAGAAAAGTCCTTACGAGCAGAAATACAGACAGCTCTGCCACGTGGAAGAGCAGATGAACAAGGCCAGATTCCCACCAGCATCACATAAACAAAGTTATGATTTCTTGAAGCTGTCTCAGCACTGACACAGAACACAACACGCAGAGGTACGCTCGTTTCCATCGGCTGGTTCCAGCTCCGAGGAATCACTGACCAGCTGGGAATGTGTGCAGTGATCGGCACAATCTCTCCTTAATCTGCTGTTCACCTGCACCTTAAGGGCCCTGGTCGTGCCAGTCACAGCACGAGTCTCTGCTCTTCTAGAGGAAAGGAAATCCCACAAAGTGCTGCCCGACTGCAGCCCCTTCGCGCCACCTTTGGCCACGAGAAGACTCTTGGCCTAAGGGTTCTCGGTATGTAACAGAGCCCTGGGACAGGCTGCCCAGGGAGGGTGTGGAGTCTCCTTCTCTGGAGACATTCAAAACCCGCCTGGACACCTTCCTGTGTGATCTCATTTAGGTTCCTGCTCTGGCAGGGGGATTGGACTGGATGATCTTTCGAGGTCCCTTCCAATCCCTGACATTCTGTGATTCTACGTGCTCCACACCACAGCCGCGTTACAGATCCAGTCTGTGTAAGCCTGGGCATACAGGCTTGCTGGTGCCAGGCTGACTGAACTTCAATGCAACTGAATATCTGGCTTTAGAGTGTATTGTCAGACCTTCAGAAAATATTAATTCTTAATTCAATTTCTGTCTTAGTTTTACAGCCTGAGTAGGCCAAGAGGGCAACCCATATCTTGGTTGGATGTAGGACTTACTTACGTACTGATGACCATCATCTCTCTTCCAAGCGCTATGTAGGGACATTAACTCAGAGCAGGTATTTCTGATGTGTGGGGAAACACCAAACCTGGCCTCTACAGTAAAGAACTGAAGTGAGCATACTGTTTGCAAATACAAGCTCTAAGTCTCCACCTAATAACAAACTACTTGAAAAAAAAAAGTCCTTCAGCATCATCTTTGTTGCTTTTAGGGATGATGCGCACCATAAAAACGTGTCTGGAGAGATCTTGTTAGACTTTTGCTGGGAAGAAGCCTAGGATTTAACTGAAAGGATCCTGGCAGAACTAAGGAACTGTTCTTTCTGTCAGCATTAGAAGCTTTTTCTGGATTTAACTGAAAGGATCTTGGTAGAACCTAAGGAACTGTTCTTTGTGTCAGCATTAGAAGCTTTTTCCAAACAGATTAAAGACATGGAAGAACCAAACCTCAGAAAAGCCTCGATCACAAATGCCCAGATGTAGAAGTTGCATGAAAAAGAGGGTGTGGTTCATCCTTACAGTCAGCTCAGGTACCGGTTCTCAAGGGAGAGGCCCAGAGGTTTGTTAGATGAAAGGCTGTTCCCAATACCTCAGTCCAAGCCCCGCATCCATCTCATCGCTTCCCTGACAAGTACTTGCTGTAAGCAAAGGCAATCATTGTTCCATTTACTCTCAAGGAATGGAAACTCTGGAAAAAAACCTCAGTTTCTGAATAAATTTACTTATGAATTCATTCAGTTCACTTAATACATTTCTGCTGAGCCAGTTCACGAGACTTACTTTTCCTCCCCTGCAAGTGAATACAAAGTTGGGCTGAGAAAAAAACCCCCTCTGTTTTTAGGTTAGAAAAATCCACAGATACATTCCTGAAAATACTACATTAAATGTAGTATTTAATGGGCCACACTACATTAAATGCCACCAAAACATTTGTACTCTGATGTCTTCCCCTTTTCCCCAGAAGATCCCAAAGGAGGAGGAGGAGGAGGAGGAGGAAGGGAAGGTGGGAGATAGACACCCAATTATGTCTAGAGGCCAACAAACATATTCTGCTTTACTGGAGAATGAGGTAGAAATATATGGTAAACTTGATTTACTCCCAGCAACCCACCAGCAGTCCAGACCCAAGCTATTTAGTTGCTTGTACACAAAGACCCAATACAAAGTCCAGACTGAAACTGAGATGAATTGGGACAAACTGTGGAATGCTGTATTCTTACCATTTTATCTGTTTGGAGAGAGAACTGTGCTTACGAAGACATCTATATTTTGCAGCGTTTCTGAAATGGATTTCATGTTTTGACATATATAGTCTTCAAAAAATTGGATCGGCAAGTGGGAACTCAGTATTACTTGGTCCCTAATCTCTCCAGTTTTGCTTTCATTAGTAATTTCAAGTGGCTTTAAATGAACATCTATCTAATTAACCCTGATCTATTCTCTTGGAATGCCACCACTGCTGTTGTAAAGAGTGCAAACTTCAGTCACTTGTATTAAAACCAGTAGGAAAGTTAGGAATATTTAGAAGTACACTTACTAGAGGTGCTCATATTTGCCCTTGGGCTTGGCAGGATGAACACCACCACAGAAAAGAAAGTAATTTTTGTTTCATTACAAGATACAGTCTGAAAATAGTTTTCCTTAACACTGCAAGTATTTGATCTTCTGTAACACTCCTTGTTGTTTCTCACTTGGTCTGCAGACAGAGTCATGGACGTGATTTATGTCAATGTTTTTCTTTTTGGGAAGCAAAGTATTAGTATAATTTGTAACAACCAGCTTAACACTCTAAACAGGAAAGCTACTTATCTTCACTATTAGATCTTCATTTAAAATATGCGTATCACAACCTACACATTTATTCTCAACAGGCATAAAACGTGTTTTGGACTGCAACATACCGACTAGATTTCATCTCTTGGCAGCTGCTTTACAGTTTGCTTACATTCTATTCAAAAACATTTTGTTTACTGTAAATGCTAGTCATGGACAAACAATGATGCCATTTTTTATGCTGGTCACACAAAAATGATATACTGAGTTCGACATAATGCTGCCCATTGAGCAAGGAATGTTTTGTATTAAGTTGTTTTAAGTAGAGGTTGTTTATGCAAAGTAAATAAATTTCATGCCTCACCATGTGATGATAATGTGACATTCCATCTGCATCAAGCCACAGAACAGTCACACGTTTTAAGTCTTGAGCATAACTAATTAAAAATAATTATGAAAAACCACATCCAAAACTAAAAGGCAACGTAAACCATCTCTGAATGCTTTCCTTTTATCACATACTTCTTTGCCTCTCCTACTAGTGCATTTTCAAGACTGTAAAACTGAATTTATTCTTTATTAAAGCCAAATTGACACTTCATCAAAATTGGCCAACTTTAACTCATAATTCTATTTTCCATTCTACTTTCACAAAGTATCTCATTTCTCATCTAACAAGACTGGGTATATGTTTAGCGTTAGGGGCTAGTTTCTAGAGCAAAGATGGAACTATAAATGTATATCCTGGTGACCATTAAAGAGCAGTGCACAAAGGAAGCAATGACTGTTTAAATCTGCAATGGCCCATAGTGTTCACCATTATCAGTGCCAGGCGGGGGCTGTGATCGTTTGAACAGAAGGACACAGGGAGCTGTAAATCAGAAATAGCAGATGGCACAAATGAGCCAAATTCCTTAAAATGCGATGTCACTCTTCTTCATTTTGTGGTAATCTGCTGGAAGCCCAGGAAACTTCAGTTTGACCAATTTTCTTTACTTTAAGGGAATTCCTCACAGCAGAAAGAAGAGCAGATATAACCAAAATCAAAGGGGTTGCTTGTGATAGGAAGCAGTCCTGCTGAGTGGGACAGCCAGCAGACAGAGTACTAGAGATGCCATCACTGATTTTGATTCTGGTTTTGCTCTGTTTTAAGATGGAATGTGTGAAGATAACAGAAATATCAGAGTATCAGTGGTGAATGTTTGTTGATTTTACTGGGTGTAAGAGAAAAAAAAATTAAGTCTTGTGTGTATCCCCCCACCACTTTCCCAGCTAGACAAGGAACTGAAGTGGTTATGTGGGCCACACTACATTAAATGACACCAACTTCAAATATTTTCAGAGCACTAGTTATGAAGAAACCTAATAGTTTGGATTTCACAGTCCCCTGGAGCGTGCTAAATACCTCACAATACATATAAGGTGAGAAAGGTTTTGCTGCAAAGACTGTACATTACTTGGCTCACACACTGCAAATGCAGGGGGAGGGAGGAGAGTGAGGAAGAAGGATAATTTGTATACATAAAAGGTATGTAAACTCTCTAGGACCTGACTGCACTTATTTCTAGACCATGCCTCAAGTGCAAGACCATTAATGATCTCTTCTCCTTGCAAAGGTTCATGGAGAAATACCCAATACAATGAAAACAGCAGAAAAGATGAAATTTACATTTTAGTGCAAATGTTTTCAGAAGAAACACATTTGATTATTATAGTTTTCACATATTAAAGGTTACCCCAACTTATTTCAAATTGGAAGAACTAAGAAGGAATCAACTATACATCTGTTACACAGGAGTGATAAAAAGTTTCTTACCTCGGGCAGGAGGTTTTCCATGGTTTCTGTTGAACAGCTGCAGTTCTTCTGCTTGACTCACTAGTCAAATAAATAAATTTGAATTCAATAAAAGTTGCCCCAGAGATTTCAAAGAAAATAAAACCTATGCCTTCTTTTTCACTTTCAAAGTACTTGTATTTTTCTTCAAGCTATGACAAAAAAAAACCCCTTATCTATGTATTGTGCTCAAAAAAAACCCCAAACCATTTTCAAAATTAACAGAATTTTGAGAAGTTGGGCCTACAAGCCTCATATCCCATTTTGTTCCCATTTTTGCCTTCTAGTGCTGACATGGTGCTCTGTTCCTAATTCAGAGATACAGGGGGGAAAAGATAATTCTTTCCCATTTTGAAAGCAACAAGAAGCTAACGAAGAGTGGATGTCTGACATCTCATGTGGGCAGTCTTGCTGCCCTATCCACAGTGTAGGGTAGCAATGTAAACACGGGCTATTTTCTGAAAACTTCATTTTGTATAAGAAAGGATCTGGGTACATGCATTACAGTGGGAACTAGTACAGTGTATACATATGCAAAAAGAAAACTGAATGAGCTTTGGAATACAAGTCAGGAAAGAAATGGTAATTTAAACAACAGTAGTTGCTGGAACTGTGTGGTGCATAAATTCCTCTGCTGGGGCACATGCACCTAATGCTTGAGAAGAGTCACAGTGCTCTTTGATAAGAAAAAAATCTCTAGCAGAGGTGGCTTTACTGTCCACAGTCCCAGTCACCCTAGGTTTTGCTCTCCTGCAGCTAGTTCCAGTGTTTTTACACTCTGCAGGAAACAGAGCAAGCAGACAGGTTGTAGAATACAACCACAAAACACCACATTTACTGCAGGTTAAGAAACTGGTTTATCCTCTTCGAGTGCTTGTCCAGAGACTAGACACAGGGCCTGTGTGATGCATATTGTATTCATATTCCCTGGTAAACTGGGAACTAGATTATCAGAGGGTGGTATAAGAAGTCTCCAAGAACAATGTTATATATGCAAACCTTTGAGGAGAAGTAGTGGTAGGTAAATGCAACCTTAAGCCACACACCTGTACAGAGAAAAGGCACAGCTACCTTTCACCCCTTTATCTCTTAAAGAAATGCCCTAGTGAGGGAGATCTCTATTTCTTCTCCCTGAAAGCCAATAGGATTATTTTTCTGCTATTATCCATATTGCAGTTTTTTTGCATTAGATCATTTCCCCATCACATACTCCCCTTATAGTTGCAGAGGCAGCTGAGAAGTATGAATGCACTTTCCGCTGCACTTTTTGAGGATTTAGATATCCCAAGAACCTCTGACTTGGAGTAAGGATAAAAAGTTTCCTAAAAAATGGACACACATAAATGAAAATCTTTGGTTTTCTGTGTTCCTTTGGCAAAGTATTACAGATGTGCCATCTGTAAACTGCTCTTATCCCAACACAATAAGCATCTGGTATGTCCATCACTTAAAGACACATGAATAGCAATTTTTAAAGCCTGGAAACCTATATTCAGCCTAATCCTCCTAACAGGCAAACAAACAAAACAACTTCCTTGCAAAAAAAAAGAGAAGAAAAGCAATGCAATCAAAGTGCAAACGTTTAGCCTAATCACTAGCTAACTACCCACTAAGTATCTAACTATTTACATAAGAAAAGGTGTTGCTCTTGCGAGTTTTCCCTCCCCATCTGTGCCAGTGAGTTAGAAGAGCGGGCCACTGGGGTTGCCTTTCTTTATGTCCCCGGTTGGATGCACAAGGACATTTAAGGTGCATTTGTCCTGACCAAAAGAACTCACATGTCACAGTCCTGGGGTAAAACACTCCATTATACCACAGAGTGGGGTCGGATTCTAGGAAACGTTTGGAGTGATCATTGTTAAATTGTTATAAAGGAGATAAGATAAACATTATTGAAAATTCTCCTTACGTAGCACTTGGGTTTTCTGCATTTCAGCACTGAAAATGCAAAATGAGTCTGAGACACCAATAACATTTTCAAGCTCTCTACTGCCCTCTAAAGCCTGGAAAAAAAAAAGAAAGACATGGTTAAATCTCATTCACAAACTCTTTACTTAGACGTCTACAACTTATTAAAAACATCCGAAAGAAAGAACTTTTGGAAATTCTTCATAGGCTCTAGATGAGGCCTGAGACTCCACCTCACAGCAAGTCAACGAGACTAAAAAGTCTGAGGGTGTAAGAACACATGCTACTTTTGAAAACAGCATTCAGGTGCCTTGGAAAGTGTTACTTAAAAATCTCCTGTTATTTACGCTTCATTCGTAAGTCTTCAGCTGTTTAAACAGATTAACACTTGATCCCCAGAAAAGCAATCTTGGCACATGTACGAGCTTGCTCTAAGATGTTAGTAAAATGGAAATCTACAAGCATTTCAGATTCTACTGAACACACGCCTCAGTGTTTCCTGGTAGAACTAAAACTGCACACTATCAATCTCCAGAGAAACAGAAAGGATTTTTCAATAGTTTTCTAAATAAACATCTCAATTAAAATATTTTAAATTAGTATCAGTCTTTCTTGTAAATAGAACCTTGTCAGAGCACATATGCAAGTAAAATAAATCAATGCAATACTTTGAGGACATTGAATTATTTCTCAGATATTGATATACAGCAACAAACCTTGTGCTAAATTCATTCAGGAAACAAAATGTGAATAAACAGAGAAGTGATTTGCATTTTAGCATGTATTAAACAGACTATTAAATGATCATACATTAGTGGTAAATTAAACAGTACAATCGCTTCAACAGGAAGGGATATTTTAACTTCAAAGGCATAAAAATCTATGCAGTAATAATTCATACTTCAAATTATAAGTAATAGCTGATAACTACTTCATATGCTTTTATTTGCGTACAAAAGGAGGACTGATACAAATTAAAAATGGTGCACTTAGAAAAGCAACTCCTATTGTTTTTTTTAAAAAAAATCTACCAAGTTCTGGGTTTGGCTTTTTTTTTTTTTTTTTTTTCAATTTTCTGGATTTCCAAGTCACATCTGCCTGGTTTCAAGTATTTTATTTGCTTCCCTATTCCTTAAAACTCAAATGTTGCATATAAAATGTTAATTTTTATTTCAAATCCTATATTAAAAGTAGATTAAAAAAATACATCAGTATAAACCAGACCTGTAGGCTTGTCAGACTTGCTCTTATTTTCTGAATTCTCACCAATGAACTTTTCACTTTGGACTGCAATTCCATGAACCTGCAGGAAAAGTTAAAATAAACCAGTTTCAATTAGTCACATCACCACCTGCTGAAAATCAATGTTTACAATCTTTCCTGAAGGTTCTTCACATTGTAATCAGGATGGATCTGGGTAAGCTGTGAACAGACCTGACTGTGTCACATAACACCAAAAATAACTTGCTTTTGGTTAGGATTTATATGCAACTGCCAAAATTACATATATATATCCTGATTTTAAGGATAGGAAGGCAGGTTTAACAATTTTAGTGAATTTTCTTATGATTATGCAAGAAGACAAAAGTAAAAACAGGAATTTAACTCATTTGTTCCTAAGAAGAGGAATTTAATCAAGAGGACGAGCTCCCCAAACCCACACACTGCTTGTAGGACGTTGCTCGTAGCCATAGGGAACACACAAAGTTAAAACTGAGCCCAACAGGGACAACATCACACAATGTTACTTGTTTAACTTCCCTTTTAAGACACGAATATATTCTCCTACCAGTGTAAAGATGGTCAATTTTCAGAGTTTAATGGGTTTTGCAATGGAAATTAAAATAATATACAATCAGATTAGATCTAAATGGTACACGTTAATGCATGATTAAGGTTTTGCACTGAATATGTGTTGAAAAAAACCATCCTGCAATTCATGTTTAGGCTATTATTTTCTCTTTGAACCATTTAAACGTGCAAATCAAATGGAGGCAACAGAGAAATAATCTATTTACTCTTTCCTCCCACAGAAGGGAAAAGCAGGCTTATAAGAAACCTTAAATTTAGAAACAGAACTACAATATGAGAAAAACTTATCACTGTTGTATTTCAATGTGGGAACAGAAGGCAACTCAGAAGAGAAAATGCTAATTTCAGTGTATTGTACAATATATTTTCCACCTGTAAAAAGAAAGTGTATGGAAGTTCACAGAAATATTACTGTGTAGGTGTTAGTTTATAAATGTGTTTTACTGACTGCTAGTCTTCTGCAAATCTTGCAAAAATCTTGCAGTTTTTTAAAAAAACATACTGAATTATTGATGCAAACATTTACATGTCAATGAAGACTATGATTACTCAAATTGTTCTGCAATTCAAGGTTACTGTGACTAAGAAATGAGTCTGTATGTGTTGACCATGGGATTTACTGAACCACAACCCCCCTAATTAATCAGTTTACAGCTTTCCACTGGCATAACTGTAAGATTTCATTTTATACTGTCTAACATGCCATCCAAACAATTCTACTATCTGTCAAGCTCCATCATTTAGAAGACACTCACAGTCCTACAAGAAAGAAATTTCAAACTAATGGTGAGGGAAAGCATCCATTACAAGAAAAAAACCAACAAAACAAACCACAAACACATTGAGAGTTCAAGTGCAATAACCAAAAGGAAGTGCTATAACTTCAAACATCAGAAACATAATATTTAGTTGACTAAATGATACTAATTAAAAAAAAAGTTGGTAAAAAAAGAAATTAATGCATAAAATACCTGGCCCCAAGGGAATTTTCATCTGGTACAACTATGATAAAAACATTTAACACACACACAACAGAATACAGAGGCAGAATAACAGAATCAATGACTACTTCAGTATATGATGAAAGAATGGAGCTTTGCATTACACCAAGAGGTGAGATCTTGGTGACAAACTGGGGTAACAGAAAATGTGCATCAGATTTTGCAGAGTAAGTAAGCGTGCTGGACCTACAGACAGTGGAATTTACATAACAATTTGAATTGGATGCACAGGCACTGGGCATGAAATGAAATACAGAACAGTCACATTAGACAGAATGATAACAAAATAGACAATGCTGGAGAGGAGAGGAGAGGAGATGTGGTATAGCCATGTTGATGCTGAGCTGTGAATTAGACTTTCTCAGATAGATGTCAAAGATATACATCAAGATTCCACCAGAGGCCAAGTAGAAGCATCAACTAAACACAACAGGATAGTAAGATTCCAAGAACAAAAATGTAGACAGTGTTGGAGAAGAATGAGAATAATTCTTATTTTATTTTTTTCAAAATTTTGCTAATAAGAGATCACAAGAGTCTCTGGTGAATGCAATTTCAGTGGAGTAAAAAGGATGGAATGGATGGGGGGGCTGTCTAGGATAATACTGTACTAGCAGCAAGAAGTATGAACATGCTCACTGAGCCAAGAAACTTTCAGGTTTTTAGTTGGACTAAAGCTTAAACTCAAAGTAGTTTTTCCACAAGCATATACAACTTCTGTATTAAAAAAACTCCTTAACTTCCAGGATTTCTGAATTGTGTAACTTCCCATAAAGAGGAAAGGCATCTCTGACACAATCAAACTTACAGAGATTCACAGCTTTCCACTTTTTCACCAATTTGCTATCACAGATGAAACAAATATTTCTTTTGCCTAACTCTTAGGGATGGATGTGTTTGTTTTGGGTGAAATACATTTAGACACTTCTCAGGAATACTAACAACATGAAACACCAGCAGCCTTACTTCTGACACATATTATCACTTCTCCTTCCTCACATCTATCAAGTTTAGGAAAGTAGTTTATCAGATACTTCACCTGAAACATGCAAGTGCTTTACTAACTGTGGACTGCCCAAAGTCCATTAATGTCATGAAGCTTATAGCTTAAAATAAGATTGTAGCAGAAAAGACAAGAATTTTAGAAGATTTTGCAAAGCAAACATGAAGTTTCACCACGATCATCTGTGGATAGTTTTTAATCAAGAAGTGTCTTGCATTACTGGCCCTGTACCTTTGGCAGTTAATGCTTTGAGATAAAGAATGTACGCTTTCAGAAGAGTCTGGAAAGGCAAAACACACCTTCCTTTTGATAGTTTAATTACAGTACCTCAGTGTGTAATAGTATGAGTGTGACTCCTGTAACTGGCAGTGTCATATGCCCCACACTACCACTGAAAGAGAGAACTGGCTGGATAGTTGTATTGCAAATCCTGCATTTATCTGTACCTATAACTCTAATCTTGCCATTCAGTACCTTTGAATATCCAATCCTGTGGAATTAGAAGTATTCAAAAATAATAGCTATTAATTTAATTCTGTATGAAATATTAATCTTCCATAAGTAAAAATCACAGCACTGCACCCACAACGCACTGAATACACTTACACATCCTCCTCTGTTTGAGGCTGCCCTCTCCTGGATAATCTGCTTTCGGAATCATTCCGCTCAGCTCCATCTCCTGGGAGGTTCACAAGAAAGAAAAGAAACAATAAAGATGAAAATGAGATATCGAGTATCTGAAGCACCTGAAAAAGGTGTTAGTGTGAACTCTGACTGTTCAATGATCTTTTGAGAAAAAAACCAACGAACCCACAAAAAAAACCCCACCTCATTTATGAAGCAGGACAGCTTCCCTCGTAATGAAACACACTAAGTTCACTATAATTTACTCTGTCATAATTTAACCTCTCATCAATTCACATTACATTTCTATTTGTGGAATTATAATCTTGGGATTATAGTATTAATAACTGGAAATTAGTGACATTCTGACACATAGTTACAGTGTTCTACTCAGAAGCTTTTAATCCTCTTAACTGCCTAAATACAGCATATTAGCACCAAGCATTATCATGAAAATAATAAAACCTCCATTTTCCTTTAATAAAAAGTGCCTGGCCCCCAACTCCACCTTGTAAACAACTACAAAGAGATATTGCAAATTACTTCCACAGGCTCTGACATGCTATACTGACAATATAATACTCTAGCTCATCGTATGGTGGGCCATGATAAATCATATGCCAGTTGCCATTATTCTGCGCGGCGAATTGTATTTCTACATTTCAGTGCACTGATATTTTGAGCAAATGCATGTTTCTGGGGGGGGGGAAACAGGAATAAGATATTGCCACAAAAGTTTTATTTATTAGTAAAACCTAAGCTCACATGTGGTGTTGGTAAACTGGTGACCGCCCTTCTGTCATTATAGGTTGGGTGTTCTTAAATGACCAGGGTGTTCTTAAAGGACAACCTGAAACCTGTGGTGTCAGAGGAAGTCTTACATACCACCATCTTGTAGCTATATGAACAAAGGAAAAAAAAAATGATGGCTAGGACTACATTACTGAATAATTATCCATCTAAATGTCAGCCATGATCATGTGATCAGTCTTTTTATAGGCAAAAAGAATGTTCCCCTATGTCCATACTTAATATCAGTATGGAAATACAGGATGTGTTCACCTTCCCCATTGACAACCCACTATACAGGCATTTTAATACGTTTTCCCCTCCTTTTTTCTTCCCTCTAAGACATAAGGCATGTAATGCAAATACTGAGGCTGAAAAAGTTTTAAAACTTGTAGATTTAAACATCTGTGTATTATGATGTGTTCTGTCACCAAAAAGGCACTGAATAAAACTAAAGGGAAGAGGTCACTACAGCAGGTAATTACAAACAAGTGGGGATATTGAAGAGAACATATCTAAAGAGCCATAGCATTGTTAATTTTGTATCTGACTGCTATCATTCTATAAAATTTTAAAAGTTTTTTGCAAAAAAAGGTAAGTGTTCAAGTGCAGGTGGATACCCAGCCCAATTCAAATGCATTGCACTGACAGAGAAGAGCAGCTGTTCTGGGGAGAACTGGAATCAGCAGAGAATTGGGGAAGAAAGTTGTGAATCTTCTGACTGGCATCCAGTGCTCATTAAAAACCTGGTGGTGTTAAACCTGTTTGACAAACAGGTAATGAGGACACAAAGCCAGGTCATAATGAAGACTGGCAGCAGGATAAAGAATTAGGATATAGCTGCTCCTGTTTAGTTTCCTAGCATGACTACTGATTAGAAAATAAACCCCCAAAACCAAACCCCCTGCACACAGGCCTGCACCAGTGCGTGGCAACACCAACATCGAAACACCCGATACTTCCACGCTTCCTCCAGTCCTCTGCTATTTTTAATAAAGAAAAGGGATGTAATGCTCACAGATTGTAGTATTTCAGCTTGAAAGATTTCACTAATTTTAATTTTTAGTTCAATCAGTTTTGAGAGAATCTCAAAATTTCACGATCACATTTGTTTAAAACAACAACAACCAAAAAAAAAAATCCCTTTTTTCCTGGAGGAAAAATCCACTTTTGCAGATTCATCATGAGAGCATATGGTGCAATAGCTAGTGCAAAAAACCTGCAGACATCTAGATAAATTTCCAACAGTTCTATCCTGCTCAGAATACTTCTACTCATCATAATTCATGAATGTTAGTGAGGCCTCAATTACTGCACATAAATTCCAAAATATATGGGGCATAAAAAGCTCCTTAACCCAACAAAAAGGCATAACAAGAACTGATGGCTGAAAATTAAAGCCAGACAAATTCAAAATCACACAGGAGATTTATTTTTTTTTAAAACAGCAAAAATAATTGAACAAGGAACTTGCTAATAAGGTAAGTGATGAACTATTATTATTATAATAATATAAATAACTGGAAGTCTTCAAGACTTAACCATATTTCTAGGAGTTGTACTGCAAGGAAATAAAAGCTCTTGGACTCTATATGGGAAAGATGACAAGAAACTCTCTTTGTATTTTTTTTTTTTATATATAAAAAAGTCACACCAGGTGATCTAATGGTTCCTTAGCACTCTGAAAGAAAACTATATAGCAAATAAAAGCAGAATACAGTCTGCTTCAGTCTACAGAAAATGTACTTCTTAAGCAGTCATAGTTTGTCTGCATCAAAAGCTGTGACTGTGTGACTAAGTGGACATATATCCTAACATGAACTGGAAAGAAGATAATTATGAAAAGGCATATTTTCTGAGAGCAAATGTCATTCAGTGCTGTGCTAGAATTAATAAAAATTGCCTTGAAGTGCCTTACTATGAAAAACAAAGAGTAAAAAATTACATAAAAGACTGCTAAGTAGAAGAGTTAAACAAACTCAACTTCCCTTTTAGCTTTGATTTGATAAAATCTACCTAAATTTCAATATTCATAGAGAAAGAGTCGGAGCTAAGAAATGCTCTACGTGTGCATGCACACATACATGCAAGTATTTACCACCAGAAACCTGGAAGTTATAAACCAGGACTTGCACTGCAAATCTCAGCATAGCTCTCAAAAGGCCTCAAAATTGAAACATGCATCAAATGCACACTTCTTTTCTGGAATTCCAGCTCTCCTGACCACGAGAGAGTCCAGACTTCAGCTGTGTATTATAAACAAGGGGTTGCATTGCCTCGTAAGAGTAAATTGGGTCTTCCTTTCAATAATCTGAAGCTGGACACAACAACCTCAGAACATCTCCCCCTGTAACTCAAAGAACAAAGTCACTATCAGTAGCACGTACCAGTTCTGCCAGTGAAAGCTGGGATTTAGAAAGAAAGCAAACAAAGGATATTACTGGCATAAGCAGGCCTAACCAGTGGAATTAATGGAATTATGGACACTGGACACAACAACCTCAGAACATCTCCCCCTATAAAACACCAATGCAGGTTTTTTCTGCTGAGTCAAAGTTAAACATTTTTAATATTAATCAACAGAAAGCAAATCTTGTTTCATGAACAAGTTGTTTCACAAACGCCCCCAAGATTTATACTGAAAAGATTCAAGTTTTAAAAATCAACATTAGCTTTTCCAGCAGAGATTAAAATTCTTTCTGAGGAAAAAGAAATCAAACTTACCACATGAGATATAAGTTACTAAATCAAGCCAGTAACCAGAAAAATGTTGCAGTAAGAAAGACAGAATGTTCAACTAACCATTTGATGGGCGATTTCTGAGATTGTGTGCATTATGACTCGTGGGAGATGAAAATGGACTCATCTGGCGTGTTCCTGTTGTCGGTGAGTAAGAGTTCAGATTTTTCCTCTTGGTCTTCACAGGTGTTGCATCAGATGGCTAAAACAGAGCAAAAGACACAAGAATCCAGATGAATATTGGCTAAAGATAAAGTACCATCTATGTCCACCTTAACCTACAACAGTTGTAAACTTCCTTTCTACAAATTAAATACATTCTGCCCTCTGCTTTTTCTATCAGTAGAGTTACATATTGCACCCCAAACCAGATAAAGCCTCTCTGAACATTTACTATCTGGCAATAATAATTTAAAAAAAAAAAAAAAAAGAAAAAAAAGCAGACAACCTGATATTTGCACTTTGGTAAATCACATTTCCACTGCAATTTCAAATTAACTCATTTATTCCCTTTCCATATTTTCCATACGTTGTCCTGTTTTAATGGAATAAGACCCTCATTCTACTCCTTTGTAAACCAGATTAAATAAAGGCACACAAATCTTCAATTGCAGTAAGGATTTCTTAGCACATGGATCTCCTGGTGGCTCTGGGAAAAAGGCTACTGGGGACTTGGTTAAGAGCAAAGTCAGTCTGAGTCTGGAGCATGGTACAGGATGGAAAGGTAACTCTGGGAAGACCTGAACTTCAGAGGATTAAGGTTTCACAAGCATCCCCTGGAAAATCTAACTACAGCCATTTTTTATTTCAAAAGAGGCATGCAGATAGCAAAAGCAGTATTTTTAAGGCAAATAATCAGGTAACATGTGAAAGTCAGAATTCACATCAGGATGTAAGTCAGATCACAAAGGTGACTTAAAGCCTCTACAATTCAGGAGGAATCCAGAACCTGGGAAAAGGCTCCATTTCATTACTAAGTAAATTAATGATAGAAAACATTAACGTTTACTTAATTAATCTTAAATTGTTGAGGTGTTATAAGGAAAGTGCTTCTAAAAAGTAGGCATTTACAGAGGCAATAAATACAAAACTAGGAGTACAAGTATAACGGACAACTAGGTAACCCTCAGAAGTTTTCTTCTCAATTCCAGACAGTTAGCAGTTGATTTAAATGCCCTGAAGCACAGTATTCCTATTTTTCACACCTACATACTCTTGTTATCTGTATGAATGTTTTTATAACAGCTTCTACTACATTCTTGACTTCACCAACATTTCAGGATGAGTTCTAGAAGTTAACTTGCCATATAAAAGATAAGTCTCCATTATTTGCTTTCAGTTTCCCACACTGCAATATTATTAAATTCCTCTTGATTATATAAAAATATCAAGAATGTCCAATATCCCCTCTAAAAAGAATACAGCATATTCTTATAACCTTTTCCTGCTCTTCACTACTGAACTCCTATTAAAACATCCTAGTCTTTTAATTCATTTGAAGGCATTTCTTGTACCTGAACCTATGATCACACTCATTTTCCTTCACAGAATGATATAGGTTCAAGGTATAATTTCTGCAATTATACTTTAAACCAGAGTGACAGTACATTCAGTTCTAATTCAGGTGAAGACAAAATACTGATTTATGCAATGGCATTATACTCCAGTCTTGCTTGCTGTTCTATTTCTGATACTTTTCACTCCACTTTCACACAAAGCTGCAGTTTTGATGTTTTTCTTCTCCTACTCTGCCTTGAGTGGTTACCCTTAATTTAGAACCCAACAGTGTTAGTAGTGGTCATTAGTAATATGACTTACACCCTATTTCAAACGATTTAATTTGCTGCCCACTTACCTCGCTTTCTTATAGTTCCTGGATATTACTCTTGTCTTGTTTTAGTCTTGAATACCCCAAATAATTTCATATCAGCTGTTTACACTCTTCTTGCAGTCTATCAGTATTTAACCAACACCTTCAGTCTGTTGTCACTAATATTCTGCCACACTCAAGCAGATTAAAGAAATGTTTCAAATCATCTTTAAATGAAATGTTAATTATAGTAATCAATGCTACTTTAGGCACTTAAATATCATCAAATCTCTTTTGTAACAGAGAGAATCTCCAATCTGCTTACACTTTCAAGATATTTTTCCTGCTTGAACAGCAGCCACCTCAGCCAGCATATTTCTGGACATGAACTAAGATTCCTTTGAGCAGCTACTTGGAAAAAGTTACTGTAGTACTTGAAGGACAGTGTTTATTTGTCAGCAAAAATTTATCTTCCAGGAAGAAGAATCTTAGCCTAGTTATGCAATTTTTTAATGACACCATTCTAACATTCCAAAATCTAAAAATACTAATTTCTTTACCTCACATTCCTTCCTACCTTCTATAATGTTATTTAATTATGGTGCACTTTAAATCTTTGACATATATCTGTTATATATCTGAACTAAAAATCATAGTTGAAACCTACACTACTGAATTCCAGTCTAAGTTTTTATCATTCAGATGGGCTTTTGTCAATCTTTTTTGCTGCACAAGAACCTGAATGAAGGTAACCATCCAGTAACACTTTATTTTTATCTTCTGAGGAGGGGGCAGGGAAGGAATAGCTTTAAGGCAGAAAAAGAGTTCTACGTAATTTCAGCTGGACCACTCATCTACAAAAACGTTACTACAGCCCAAGAAACAGATGCAAAATTACAGTCACAGCTGCATTCTGAGCAGAACAAGTTGGGTAATGGTACACTAAGCTGCTAATTAAATTGCTAATGATTTTTTTTAGTGCCACTGCGGTATTTTGCCACCTTTGTTTAAATTAAAGAAAATAAAAAGTATCTAGAAAATTTTTAAAATCACAAATAGTGATTTTTAAAATCACAAATCTCTATCTTGCTAAATACCCGTGAGACCTCTAAATTATGTCCTGCATACAAACAAATCTTTTCAAAATGACACAGATATGGAGATTTATTGGGAGCTCATTTGCTGACCAGCTATTTCTGTTTATATACTTTTCCAAAATTTTCCTTCCTTTAAACGCCGCCATCCTCACAAACTCCTCTGTACTGATGTCTGCAGCAATACTCACTCTTGGTAGGAGCAGATAATAAATCGACATATGTCATGACATGCTGGTGCTAGGAGTATACTATAGTTGCATTTACAAAAAATAAGAGCAACAGTACAATTTTATTTTTATTGTGATAAGCGTGGTGAAATTTATTGCAGTGTCAGTACTTTATTGTTTCATTATGCCAGATTAGCTGAGGGAGGTTAATTATATCCTTGATGTGAAAATGCCTTTAATATTTTCATTTCAATTTTGCAGTTTACAATATGCAGATTACAGCATTATCATAATTCCATATTGTTACATGTACAATTACAGGGCAGAACATTTGCTTCCAGGATAACGGAGCTAATTTCTAATAAATTATTTCACCAAGGATCTTAACTCATTCAGCTCTTGGGTAAATAGCAATGGCAATAAAAATATGCATATATTTCTCCATTATTTTCAAGTGATTCATGCCGATGCACATTACTCAAATCCCAGCAGTTCTATGACAAATGGAATACAATAAATTTATACTAATATTTTCAGCACAATAATTTTGTGCCTTGTTAAGATTTTTCTAGACAACATCCAATCTGTAACAAAATTAATGCAGCTCTAATGAAACATCACGTTTATATAAACCTATGTGTGCATGTAGAGGTATATACACTCATATATTATGTGTGCATATACATTATGTGTGTATATATGGACAGCCTAGATCATTCCATACACCAAAAAATACTTACATTATCTTTTTTAACAGTGTCCAACTTTAATGCTCTCTTAACTCTGCAAGAGAAAAATATGGACAAGTTTTACTGTCATCTACACACAAAGATTTCTGATAGTAAAGTCTATAATTGGTAATTTTAAAGATATTTTTCTTTCCTTGTATAGTATAAAAAAATGTGAAACACTTTTTTTATACTACATGAGAAAACTAAATGTCATCCAAAGCAAATACATTAACTGATTAAAAAACTGTGTACCAAAACCATTGCTTGTTTAGAAGGATAAAGTGTTTGCATAAGAAAATCCAATTCTCCATTTTATACCAGAGATAAAAATCGAGACACTGAAGTGAAATCACGCTGTATATAGACTATAAACAATGAAAAAAGCAAAAGCAAAAGCATTATAATTTACATACCTTCTGAGCAAGGGTGGAAATTATTTTGCCATTAGTAGAAATAATATATTAGGTATTTAAAACACAGGTACAGGCAAGGTGAAAAAAGTAGTTCTTCTCATCATTTTTAGCTCTTAACATGATTCAGTGCTACCAGACTATGACTTAACTGGGGAACAGATGCTCTATGTCTTTACAGGTCCCCAAACCATAAGAAACTATTTGCCAGTCTTCTTCTTCTTCACTAAACTGATTCAGGAACATGCCAAGCTCTCTCTGCAAAATCTGCTCCGCTGAACTGGATGCCCAGCTGTTAATGGCAACGCTAGAAGAGGAAAGCTGAATATTTATAATACTTTATATCGTACAGCTGTCTTCTAAAGAGCAGTCATCAAAATTTTATTGAATGCAGGCTAAATGCTCAAAGGAAAGAAAGGTCAACATAAATTAAGACTATTTTTCCCAGAGACAACCGAAACTTTTTAAGCACATTCTTAAATCTTAACAATAGTTTGAAGCATTATATAAAAAAATGAGAAAAAAATTTAAATCTTCATAAGAATAGTCCCCAAGAAACATATTATATAAAATTAAACAAGTTTTAGAAAATACACCAAATTTCAGGAACTTAGTTCACAGTTTTCCTCTTGGAAAAGAATGTTTTGACTTGTAAGGAATTAAGATGACCTCATTCCAAACATATCCTTTTAAAATTTATGTCACTATTCCAAAACTGTAAATTAAAGTATTGGAAAAATAGAATAAAAATCCATCTTTGAAATACAACCTGGGCAAATCTTATATGAATACTGTTTTTACAACTATTTCTATTACAAAAAGGGGAAGAGAAGTATTCTACCTTAATAAAGCCAAGTAAACAGGTAACATTTAAATTAAAAAAGTGTATGAACAACTTGCCAAAGGGCAGACAAAGCTGTAACAGTTTGATGGAATTCTTTACAATGTATTTCTTTTTTAAATAGAAAGCCATATTGCTTCAGGAATGCAGACTCCATTACATTCTCCATCCCAGTGGCAGAAGAGAAATATTATATTTATTAATACATCCACTCTGAAAGGATGCTCAAGGGGCCAATGCATTTGCATGCTACACCAAGGCATGTTATGATGGAAGTTTTTATGATGGACTTCAAAAGAAGCTGGAAGCCAAAGTCAAGCAGAATCTGGACTCAACATAGCTGTAGGATGCAAGTAAATGAGAAACTACATGAAAATCCCACTGAATTCTAAACATTTAGAAAATTTCTTTGTGAGAAAGTTGTGTACTGGTCAGGACTATGTTCTTTAAAGGCTGTCAAATACTGTGTGCAGCAAGAGAGTTGCAGACAGCCCAGATTTCTCTCTGCTGGCCTGCAAAACCCCTGTGAACGCCCTGAGCTACGGCGGTGAAGAGGCAGCTTCATTCCAGGCAAGCACATCGATGCTGGAAGGAGCTGCATGGACCCAATTTTGGCTTCAGGAGGTCAACTTTCCCTCGCTTTTTCCAATCCATCTTACCTAGCAGCCTGGTTTGCTTGTGGGCTTGTTTTCAGTGATTGTCCTTCTGATGCCATAAAATGAGAAGGTGATTCTGGCAACTGATTCACTCAAAATAAGTTAAAATTTGTGCTCTTAGTCTACACGCAGTCCCTGGCTAGGACCACTGAAACAAAATTCAACCAGACATCTAACATGAGGAGTCAGCTGGCCAAAGTGTCTTCTCTCAGATCTTTCAAAAAATGCACATGAAGAAAAACTAATACGTGTATCTACGTGCAAATACAACCAGACATCTAACATGAGGAGTCAGCTGGGCAAAGTGTCTTCTCTCCGATCTTTCAAAAAATGCACATGAATAAAAACTAATATGTGTATTTACATGCAAATGAAATTCCTAAAGTATTTTAGGAAACTCAATGGAGGAAGAGCACCAGCTTTAGTTTGGTTTATCTTTTTTATATGGCTGGAAGAGCCTTGCTGTGGCTACGGAGGAGAATCAAATGTGAACAGAAAAGGAGATAGAAAGAAGAGGCACAAGCGATGACAGAACACAACAACTTGTCCTCTTGTCCTGTCCCTTGGGCCTTGGTTGAACAGACCCACCCCCACCTCTCTCCACCCTCCTCCAAGGGACTTGCACAGAG
>NW_010319580.1:0-831 GCF_000700745.2 Antrostomus carolinensis | reverse complement strand
CCCCAGGTCCTTTTCTGCTGTGCAGCTCTCCAGCCACTCTGCCCCAAGCCTGGAGCATTGCATGGGGTTGTTGTGACCCAAGTGCAGGACCCAGCACTTGGTTTTGTTGAACCTCATTCAATTGGCCTCGGCCCATTGATCCAGCCTGTCCAGATCCTTCTTCAGAGCCTTCCTACCCTTGAGCAGATCAACACTCCCACCCAGCTTGGTGTCATCTGCAAACTGACTGAGGTCTGCACTCAATCCCCTCATCCAGATCATGAATAAAGATATTAAACAGGACCAGCCCCAGTGCTGAGCCCCGGGGAACACCACTGGTGACTGGTCACCAGCTGGATTTAGCTCCATTGACCACCACTCTCTGGGCCTGGTCGCCTGTTTTACCCCCAGGGAAGAGCACACCCAAAAAAGCCACGAGCTGCCGGCTTCTCCAGGAGAACGCTGTGGGAGACCATGTCAAAGGCTTTAGGAAAGTCTGATCTTCACAAACCTGAGCACAACTCACCCATGACATGGCTGCTGTCACTTATCCACCCACCACCACGCAGCCTCACAGGCTTTACCCATGGGGTGTGCTGAGGGGAACGAACTCCCCTCGGCTGGGGACGCCAGGAACCGTCATGTCACACACAGAAAATATCCCCCATAGCAGCGGGCATCGCCCACCCACCCTCAGCCCGGAGAAGGCTCTGCCCCGAGGAACCACCATCTTAAACATTGCCCGGTGCCACCCAACAACTGGCAGACGGAGCTGGGAACAAAGCCCGCCCTTCCCCGCGCTCCGGTCGGCTCCTCCTCTCCCGGCGCCGGGATAACCCCCGGAGCTCATTT
>NW_010319579.1:25143-26456 GCF_000700745.2 Antrostomus carolinensis | reverse complement strand
TAACTTCTAATTGCGCTTTTGTACCCCTAATGGGTACAAAAAATGGCAGCCTGGGACATAGGTTGAAGTTCCAAGCACAATGGGTGGCACAGATGAGAAAGGTGTGATGAGATGATCTCAAGTCTTACTCTGTCTACTGCAGAGCCCTGTCCAGGAGCACCACAACTGTGCACAGACAGATGTTAACTGGTGTACAAGAACCACCAGGAGCAGAACATAAGGCAAAGGTCTTCTGCTATTTACTACTTGGTGTGGCTACTCCTAGAATGAGCCCTGTTTTTTCTTCTCACCTTGACACATCTCAACCACTCCACTACATGTCTGACATTTTCCATTCTTTCAAAATTTTAATGGGCAATTGTTAAAACTATTGGTACTAAAATTACTACAAAATGTAGTTTGCAAAGGCTCCAAATTCAGCTGACTCAGACCTGGTTCTTTTTTTTTTTTTTTTTCAAAGCTTTATTTTAATTGAGAAAACTGCTTATATTATCAGTCATTTTCCATTTTCTTTTTATGTTGTTTAAAATTAATATATTTTTAAATTATATGATCTATTAAGAATAATCTCTTTCCTCCACATGAAACTGCCAAATTATGTTCTTTCTTTCTCTCACAGTTGTTTTTAATCACTGAGATTTCCACTGTACCTGACATAAACATTAATGCTATTCTGCATCCACTCTGAATTTTATGCAGAACAACTAATTTTTGTATGTGTTTCTTGACAAATGTTCAAATTGAAAGTTGCTTTTCTCCCTTAACTGCCACTTTTTCATTTGCTGCCTCTGTGAGAAACAGATCCTGCACTGACTAGCTCCCTTTCAATGAAATTTTCAACACCAACAAGCTGCCATGAATCCAATGGATGTTATGCATTCAATAACTTATTTTTTAAAGACTGGAATATTAGGACTATTTTTCCTTAAATTCCAACTGTAAGGGTGATGTACCATATTAAAATACCTTAAAATAATGGATATCATGTGACTAAATTAATGAAAATCACAGTATGAAATGTTTCACCATTAGGTTAATTTAGTTTCATTTGCTTTCACAAAACAGTTTCAATTTCTTTTGGTTTTGGGGAAATTTTTCAAGTATAGAACTGTGTTTAAAGGCAGGTGAAATCAGAATCTTTCTTTCACTTTTCTGACAGCTTTCACTATCTAGCTTTAGGGCATTAAAACAAAGCAAAACCAAATTGGCTCATCATTTCCAGAGATGTCAAAAAAGCTGTGAAAGGCAAATTGCTTAAAAGTAACAACAATTTATTGGCTTGAAAGTTGGGGGGGGGGGGGGGGGGGGGTGTG
>NW_010319579.1:4280-25130 GCF_000700745.2 Antrostomus carolinensis | reverse complement strand
TGGGGGTTGTTTTTTCCTGAAATACTTAAAAAACTGAGCAATGATCTAGACCTGCTGAATGAGAGCACTGAAATGAGCAAAGATATTCAGTACGTAATAGATGAGGTGGGTGGAAAGAGAAGGAAACATCTCTATTGTCTAGAAACAAGAGTGTCCTACCAGTGTCTCACTTAATTTCATTTGTTACCAGGAAAGACTTAAAAGATCTGCTCCTAATCATTGATATGATTACACTGTGCTGGTTTGTGTAGACCATGAGCAAGACATGTGCCTAAGAAATACCTTTTCTAGCACCAGTCAGATAAACTGTTATGTATCTAAAGGTGGTTTGCAGGGAAAGCAGATGCACCCAATAGTCTACAAATGCTGCCCATTTGTAGGGTGAGATGCTGCGGCTTTTTTTTCATCCCCTTTATTTATTAGAGAAGGAAGTTTAACTTTTCCAGTCAAGATGATTAACTGCCAAAGGACACACATCAGCACTGGTGACATACATCTGAACTTCAAAAAAGCTGCAGCCACACCTCAGAAATTCTTATTCACTGCAGTCAATGGTAGTATTGTTTGAATCCTTGTCATATAGCAATGCGAGAGAGGAATTATACAGCTGAGATAATGGATGATCAGGGCTTTTCACACTGAGGGAGGGCATTTAAAGCCATTCAAGATTCTCCAACAAAATGAGGCAGAAATAAAAAGATACTTTTACCACTTCCTCATTAGGGTACATTTCCAAATAGAAGTTGCAGAGACCAGAACATTGATGTGTTGGCCTTTTCCTTCTTTATACTACCTGGAGAGTTTGGAGGAAAAGACACGGTTTGGTTTATCTGAAGCCAAGCTGTCCAGCACAAAGAACTTCAAAAATCCATTTATCCTTTTCCATTTGGAACAAACTAGTTGCCATTATCTTAACTGTTTTTCCTGTGTGAGTACTTTAGGATTTCTCTAGCTGTAAATGCAGTTATAGGATCATAATGTAACACTGTCTTCTGACTTCTAGAAAATACTTTTTCTAAATTATGTAATGCAATTTTTCCCCTTGTTTTTTGACCATTCCTTAAATTACTCTTGGAGAAAAAAATCTTATAATTAACAACAACGACAACAACAAAAATAATTCCAGGACTACTATAAGTGTTAAAAGTTCCTTGTTTAAACTGGAATAACCATGGCATTATCTAGCCCCTGCAGTCTAGATCCAGTCAAACAAAACAAAATAAGATTTTACAATAATTTTCACCAAAACTTACCCTCTATTTTAAATATTTTTTTTTTCAAAATTAGAAACATTTTTACTATCTCTATTTCTAAATTCTCTGAAGTACTTCAATTTTTAGGGTGAAAATTAATTTAGTGTTACTGCTCATTCCAGGCTTCTTTTAGCACCCAGCTGTTTCCAAACAGCAGGGAATCTGACTTAGGGTATCTGATTATGACCATGTGATATTTTGCAAACTGAAACCCTTTTCACCATAAAAACAAAAAAAGGTGATAGCTGGACTCATAGGGTGAATATTGGTACATACTGGCATGCTTTATCACTTAATAATTTTTCTGTCAATTTTTGAAGACTTCTAGCAATAGTTCACATTGGTTTTTATTTTTCAGTCTTCAAATCACTGAAACTACTTGAAACACAACAATTGTGAGGAGACCATTCTGTTCATTCTGTACCTCTGAAGAGAATGTGCTCTGGAGAAAATTCCTTACTCTAGGAGTAAGCTCAAAATTTCATGGCTAAGAGCAAGTTAACACCAGCACAATTTTTTTCATCATGTCAAATTCTACTGCCTCCAATTATGTTATTTGCTAGATATTTTGCTCAGAAATAATCTGTAAATTACAGAAACAATGCAAGGAAAGCTGTTTTGATAGGAAAGTTTCCACACCAGAGAAATTTGTCAGTAAAACAGAAGGTGTCTCTGGAACCACTAAATCAACCTTAATGCCTTTAGCTGTTGTCCTAAGAATTCATGAGAGACAGGTGAAGTTCCAAAAAAAAGTTAAGTGCCTACCTTACACATGGAGTTCATTCAGTTTGCCTTTATAGATTATAGTTTCTACATCTCTTTATCTCTCCTGTACTCTCTCCTCCCAATTTATGTCCTTCCTGGAAAGGTTTCCCTGTTGGTGTCAACAAAGTGGAGAGATATCTTCCCCAAACTAATACAAGAGTCTTGTCAAAGTATTGCAGCAGTATGTTTGCACTGGAAGAGTAGCACCTTTTTGCTTCATCCTGAGCTTACAATTCATCTCATCAGAAAATATGAAGAAGAGCTGTCCAACCAGCTGTTCTCTGGCTTAGGTGAGTGCATGCTTTCTTACCCAGGTGTAGAACTTCACATTTGCCCTTTCTGAATATCCCATGTTTTTTCAGATCACTTCTGAATTTTCTAAGGTGACTCTGAATTCTGCCACTGTCCTGGCAGTTTCTCCCATCTTGTTAACATTTGCAAATGTAATCAACATCTGGTAGCTCATCACAAAGTCAGAAGGAAAAATACTGAATAGAACTCTCTTGATGATAACTATATACAGAATCTCGATAAACAAAATTCAACAGAAAATTATTAATAATTATGCTTACAGTATGGTTCTCCAATAACTTTCCTACTCCTTTTTCTCTATCCAGTTCCCATACTTTAACAATTCTTCAGTTTAGACTATAACACTCATTTTCTTACGAGAATATCATGTGAGGCAGGGTACAATTCATCTTGTTTCAATTTAAATATCTTCAGTGCAGATATGTTTTCACTCCATGCTGCCTTTATAGTTAGCAGAGATCAGGCACTTTTAAGTGCACAGTTCCTCTGCTGTGTTCTATTCTTGAATATAAGTGAATAATTTTGGTAAAAAAAAGCAAAAATTGAGGTCCTTTGAAAATTGTTATTGGAAAGAATCTGCTTGTAAAGTAGAAAGCTATTATTTACAAAACAAGGAATTATGTTTAAAATATGAAGGAGATCAGATGATAACCATAATTGTCCTTTGTGACAATAACATTTGTTAATACATTTCTTTTTCATTGAGGGAAAAGTACAACTGATTGCTTTCAAACATTGCTGTAGATTGCCATTGTTATGCTATATCTCTTGTTCTTTCTGGACATGTGTTTTCTAAATTGTCATCTTTTTTATGCCATTCTCCTAAACTGTCATGGTTCTTCCTGACATGCATTTTAACTTGGTTTTCTGGAGGTGTTTTTTTGGGATTTTTTTGTTTGTTTGTTTTTTGGGGGTTTTTTTGCTTTCGACGTCAGTGCTCAGAATGGTATAAGTCAACTCTAATGTATTTAAACATTGTAACGAAGACATAAGATAGATATCTTGGTATTTCATATGCCACCTAAGGTAAATTTTTTAATAATGTCCTTTGTTATACTATGGGTACACTTTTGTGTAAAATGTCTAGATTACAAACTTCACACACATAAATAAGCCACCTTCAAAGATTTCCCTCCCAGTTTATTTGTCCATTAAATCAACTATTTCTCCCAAATCTTCTGCTCTTTCATATTCTCTGCCTGCAATCTCATTTGAATATTTGTGGTGTTAACTCAATAGACAGTTTTGTTTTCTGTTTTAAACCACTTTTACGTTTTTGGTGACTGCAACCACTAGAGACTGTTTCTCTTAAAGTCCTGTACTTTTTTCCCCAAGGCTAGTTTGGAGCAAGTTCCTTCTTGGGTTCCACCAACATTACACCTGGATTTGGAGCTGCCTCCTCCTGAAAAGATTTACCCCATAAAAGGACAGCTATAAATCCCAACCAGGCATTATTAGGAACTCAGGAAACAAAAGTCAGAGGCAGTAAGTCTTCCAACAGCCTCATCCTCTGTTACTCTTTCATATGAGTCTTGCTGCCATTGAGATCTTCGGTCCACAGAACAATCTATCTGTTTATTGATTTTATAGAACTTCTCAATTTTTATAGAAATCTCTTATTTATGCAGTTTTTATGTCAAAGCATTATTAAATCTAGTACATCCTGCAGTTTCTTTAGCAGATTTTTGACCACTCTAGGGTGCACAGCAAGCTTCTGGCAAATAGATTGGGATCTCCCCTGTTGAGTGCTCACCTGTTTTCAAGACATCATGGAGAGCCCTTGAATTGTTGTTTTCTAAAAGACAAGTATGGCAGCATTTGTAATTTTCTCTAAATATATAAAAAAAAGATAGGAAGGCTTTTGGGTGCCTGGCAGAGTTCCTCTAGACATTAATCATCATACTAATCAGGCTGTCCAACATTTTCCAACCCACAGACAGCTGTGGCAAATGGCACAGCTAGTGCCTAGGCAAATCCCTCCCAACCATTTTAATGTGACAGAAGTAATTAACTCCATTAGCATGACTGGATCTGTCTACACTTAGAAATAATCAACGTAATTGCCATGCTAAGAGAATGAAATCCTTTCGATGAAAAAAATACACCTCAGAGGCACATATTAGTTAGTAATTTGGGGAAAAAATAACCTGTTTGGTAAAAAATACATTGGTACAGAGCTGAAATACGCTTGTAATAACCCCCAAAAGAATGTAAAGCAAAACTAAATTTTCTGAGTTATTTTAAATCCTAAAGCAAATTATAAAATAAAGAGATTAAAATTGTCATATTAATGTCATTTAAACTATAAGAAAAGGGTTTATTTTCCCTTCATGAATCCACAGCTCTTCAGTTAAAACAATTTAAAAAATACTCAGTATCAAATGAACAAAGGTTCAAATTCCATCTAAAGGCAGTGCCCAGTGTGTGATCCTGCAAATGAAACACAATACCTGAGAGCTCAGTGTCTGAGGTACGCAGCATTCAATCCAAGCCATAGGTAGTAGTTTTGGGTACAGCAGTATCTAGTGATGTAAGCTGAACAGCCTTAAAGATGGGGAAGTGGATTTTTAAGTAAGAAGTATCCTGCTGGGTCTGCTCTGTAGATCACAGATATGTTTAACACTGTTTTGTGCTATCAGACATGTCAAAATTTTATCCTGGCACCTTCACACATATCTTGGGAGGAAGGTCTTTTAGACAGTCCTACAGGCTACTCAGGTACTGTTGAATAAAACAGGGACAGAGACCAAACTCAAGCACTGCCTGCTGATTAACCATATTCTCTAACACAGTTTTGTACCATGTGAACTATCACTCAGGTGGTGCATAGGTTTGAGCCAGAGCCAATACCCTATATAGGTATACACTGCCAAGGCGCAACACAAATAGGCTTTTTCCAGAGTCTTCCAACATTAAACTTTATACCCACTAATACCCAGATTCATCTACATGCCAAACACCAAGGTACACAACACATGCTCCCAGGTTTATTGTAGAAGCATGACAAGCTACTCACATTATCTCAGAAACTCTGAATTGACAAAAATGCCACCAAAGAATGGTAGTACATTGGGCCTAGATGGATGACATGTAGAACCTATGGGACACTCAAGTGTTGGTCAGTTTGTGCCACTTGGCTTGAAGGTCAAAAAGTGGTCCCTAGCTCTATTTTATTTAGTGAAATAGATGCAGCCATACTTTTTTTCCTTTTTTCTTAAAGGTTTGCAATGTGATTGCTTCTGTCCAGAACCACTGCTACAAACCTCACATTTTTACTCATCTTACACAGAAGAGACAATGTAAGGTAACGATGTCAATCTGATAATCTTACTGAACTAAAATAAGATATTACAAATTCTGGTAAAATATTGTACCCAAAGGCTCTTTGTTTCCCTTCTTACTGAACTTCACATTAAGACTTCCACCACAAAGTCTTTTGCAGTCCTGCTTGACCCCTTCACCTGTCAAACATTAACTGAAAACCAAGGTGAATTGTGAGGATGATTTCAGGAAAATGGATATTGGGGGATCAGTGAATTGACAGCTGTGGATAAGGACCACTACAGAGTCCACAAAGCCACCATTAATATGGTGGTAATGTAGAAGAATAAAAAGAAAGTTTGGCGAAAATTTTTTTTTGTAACTGAACACTTTAAAAAAAAGGCATTAATAATTTTAAAATGTTTGGGTTTCATTATAAACTACCAAAAAAGCAATTTAAAATATTTTTTGATATATCCTTCCACTCCCCCCCCCCACCTCCGATTTTTGTCTCATTCTCCTTCATTTGCAAAAGCAAAAATTTTAAAGAAGAAGGCAGAGGGGAGAGAAAAGATAAAAAAGAAAAACAGGAAAAAAAATCCTAAAAAATAAAATGTCCAAATTCAAGAAGTGCTGAAAAAAATTCATGCTCTTTCAAAACTCACAGTTTAGACATATTCTTTTATTTTCCTTCTTCTGACCAATTCACGGCATTATTTCAAACCACAGGCTGAAAAAAACTCCTGAATAATAGAGCAAAGCTTTCAGAAATCCCATCTCTAAACTCAACTCAAGCACATATATTAGATAAGACTTAGAGAAGAATTTATTCTGTGATCTCCTCACTAAATACCTGACTATGCCACCTTTTATCACATTAAAAAGTTCTTAATTTCAGAAACACTGCCAGTAATACATTGGATTCTGTTGTGTTTTAACCCCAGCAAGCAAATAAAACCCACACAGCCAATGGCTCACTCCCTCTCAGTGGGATGGAGGAGAGAATCAGAAGAGTAAAAGTGAGAAAGCTTGGTTGAGATAGACAGTTGACTAGGTAAAGCAAAAGCAGTGCATGCAAGCAAAGCAAAACAAAGAATTGGTTCACCACTTCCCATTGACTGGCAAGTGTTCAACCATCTCCAGGAAAGCAGGGCTACATCTCACAAAACAGCTACTAGGGAAGACAAACGCCATCACTATGAACAGCCCCCCGCTTCCTTCTTCCCCCAGATTTACAGGCTGAGCATGACATCATACGGTATGGAATATCTCTTTGGTCAGTTGGGGTCAGCTGTCACAGCTGTGTCCCCTCACAGCTTCATGTGCACCCCCAGCCTTCTTGCAGGTGGGATGATGTGAGATGCAGAAAAGGCCTTGACTCCGTGTAAGCACTGTCCAGCAATAACTAAAACGTCTTTGTTATACTACTGTTTTCAGCATAAATCCAAAACATAGCCCCATACTAGCTACTATGAAGAAAATTAACTCTATACCAGACAAAACCAGCACAAATTACCAGTAGATTAAGACCTCATTCACTATGAGGCAAGAAGGTAAAATGAGGCTGCTAGAAAAGACATAAAGCTAAAGGAACAGCCATGATATGTTACTAACTCCAATCTTCATCTCATCAGGCTATGATGTGCTTAATTACCCTGATGTCAGGAAGCATTATTTTTCTTGTTTCTCTCTTGTATTTTAGATCTTCTACCTCTGCTACACTTCATTATTTCCTTTAATCACAATTACAGTTTTTAAAAACCTTGTTTGCATACCTTCCTGGCTTCTGTCTTTAATGGAGAGAAAGAGAAAACACATAGTTTATATATACTATTATATATGTCTAATGGAAGAGAAAACACTATGATCACTTAAACAGGATTTAGTAAAAGGTAATTTAGATGGGGCAAATGATATGAGGGTACACTACAGTCATTTTGAAGTAGCAGCCATCCAGACTCATTATGTCACAACAGACAAGTCATGTAGAATAAATTAGCAAATATCAAATACAGCCCTACTCACATCAAAAGAAATGACTGAATTAACATCAGGCTACTGCAGCAAGGACAAGAAGTATCCAGCTGGCTCTTGAATTATACAAAGACACATTATCATCTCATTATGACTGTGAAGTAATAACCAAGAACAGCTAATTTCAAGTGACAATACATAAATATTAAAATTTTGTTTGTATGTCCTGAAAATAGTGATGAGTAAGAAGTAGAAGAGATTGAACTGTATAAAGAAAATTATTAAAAGAAAATTTACATTTACCTCTTGAAATTGTCTTGAAGTACTAATCACATGTTCTGTAAAAAATCAAATATTTTCATCTTCAAAGGGTACTTTTAAAGCCAGAATTCAGTTAAAAGAGAATAGAGATAAACTGCTTGTGAACATCTGTTTGAGCAAAGCAAGCTTGTTTCTGGTGTTCTTTAAGATTAAATTTAGTCACAGAACGTAAATCATGATTTTTGATCAGGAGAATATCTCTTGTAAGAGAAAATGTCATAAATGTTTGTACAAACAGCAGTTGGCACTGGTGTTTGTCTATCTAGTCTTAATCTTTTCCAAAGGCAAAGAGTATTCCAAACAGAGAGCAGAAACAACACAACATAAATTAAGTACACATAGCATAAATAGCAAATTTCTAAGTACAGGTTTACAAAGCAGTATATGCCAGAGGTACCACGTGAACAAATCCCAGGCTAAGCTCTACAGCCACAAAATATACATTGAATCACAGATATAAACAAATGTATCATCAAAGCTTAATCACAAATTATTCATGACTGGAAAATGTGATTTTGTTTGTCAGGCTGACTGTTGTGAGTCATTTCCTTGCTCTGACTGACTGGAAAAACATAATCAAGGTACTGCTGCTTAACTTAAGCCAGTATTTGTTGAAGTCAGTGGGATGTTCACAAAATCATAGGAGTTGGAAGGGACCTCAGGAGATCATCTAGTCCAACCCACCTGCTAAAGCAGCTTCCCTACAATAGGTTGCAGAGGAAAGCATCCAGGCAGGTTTTGAACATCTCTAGAGATGTGGACTCCACAGCCTCTCTGGGTAGCCTGTTCCAGTGCTCTGTCACCCTCACAATAAAGGGCAATGATGTGGCCAAACGATGTGAAGACCTGGTCCATGTAACAGTTTCCTACAATGTTACCATTAATTTCTAAATTTGCACCCTGAAAGGGTATAAAGTGATTGAATCTTTGGGACTGTATTTTGGAGAAGGCTCTGTTTTGTTGATTTTATAGAAATGGAAACTCATCAAGAAAAAAGTGAGAGCTATACAAAAGGTAGAGATCAAACTATGCCTCAAAATGCAGCTATCTATAAAGTGATCTGGATTCCTGTGTGCTTGAATACAGCAGATAAACCTGGTGGTTCACCCTCCTGGTCCTGAGTCAGGGATGTACTCAAGCTCTGAAGGCTCTGGTATTCTCCCAGGACATACTGCAATAGGGTTTCTCTTATGTGCCTGAAGGAAGACAGTAAATCAAGCACAGAGAAGAATTATCATTTGTGAGACCTGTGGATCCACAGCCAACCCTGGCAAAGTCTTCATATCCACTGGTGGATCACTGTCCCTTCAGAGCAGGGTGGTGTACAAGAGTTAGGGCTAGCACAAGTGCATCATTATTTTTTCACACAGCAAAGCATGTAGCAAGAGGCAGCAGAGATGAGGCAGTGCAGAGTGTTCATCCACAGGTTAGGAACACTGCAGAGTGTGAGAATGCTGTCACAATTAGCTACACAGCCATCAGAAGGCGACCATTGCCTTCCTGTTTCAAAGGTCAAAACATCAAGAGGGCATGCTATGGGAAACTACTGCCCCTTCAGGGGCTACATTGAAATATGTCCACAGTGTCGCAACATGCTGTGAGGCTGGATGGCACTGATATTTCCTGTCAGCCCAAAAGTTTTCACATGGTTCTTGCTGATGATATAGGGCTTAGACCAATTTCTGTGGGTAACTTCAGCATTTCATTTTGACTTCCCCCCTCTCAGATGCATCTTTGGGTATGAACTGTAGGTTTAACATGAACCCTACTTGCAGGAAATTATGTAGATGAGAAATGAAGTTTCTGCATCTTTCAGCTTCTCTGATACTCCGGGGACAGCTCAGTCCTACATTCTCTAACTTATTTTTCAGCCACCTGACAGAAAAACAATATTAAAACTCAACTCAATTCTTCAGGTTTAAGAATTTTTTCTTCACCAAAGTGAGATAAAAGTATCTATTGAAACATAATAATGAAAGAAATCTCCACTGCTCATTGATTAGATACTTCTTATGAAGGGAAGATATTTGTATTGATTTGCTCATTTTGGGGCAGCCACAGACATACAATATTCTACTGTAAATGATACTGACATATGCTTTTAACCTTTCCACCCTATAGTTCCAGCCAGAATCAGTCAGCAATGTGTAGAATTGCCTAATAGATATTATCAGACCTGAGAAAAGCTCTGCATTGAAAATGTTTTTGAAGCATGGTTTCTGAACAATGCAACACTCCTCTTTCACAGACTATGGATACATGGCCTTACATTTAGTAATAAAATAAAACATGAATTTAATTTTTAATTAAATTTATTGTGATGCCATTTTCTTATATGAGTCTACTCCATTTCAAAATGTGTTATTACAAGCACTGTTATTACATGGCTATTAACTCACTTTGTTTTTATTAAAGTAATTGACTTGCTGATTGAAAGACTTCTGAAGTAAGCAGTGGAAGACATGAGATTAAAAAAAATAAATTAAAAATATTGTAATCTTTAGTGTTATACTAAACAGGATAAAAGCACTGTAAGATTTCTCAGAAAAAAAGACAGTCATATTTATTTATGATAACTCTTGTGAGAACGGAAAGCTCATCCTTTTTTTTTTTTTCTCTGAAAAGACCCTTTGAATATTTCACCTGTATCTTTGGTATTAAATGTCTCTTGACTTTTGGACTTTTCCCTCTGCATTATGTCTTCCTGGCCCTATCAATTCTATCTGCCATTTGCAACTTCAAATATTCAATTTACAAATGTATTTCCTAATTATATAAAAATAATGAAAGAATCATCTAGGAACTATCTATTGTATGTTTCTCAAGACCATTCATGAATTTGAACAGCACATGTAATACGTTCCTATGCAATACTTTGCCTTAAAAGACAGAGGTTTTTTTTTTATTTCAGCTCATTTTTATTTTATATTAGATATCAAGTACTGACTGATTTAACGATATTTTGGAGTTGATGTTCAGCAACAGCTATCATATCAGTTGGGCTCAATTAAAAACTAATTGCTGGTGTTACAGTGGAAAACATGTGCAGAAAAACATAACAGAAAAGAAGAACTACACTGTGATCTTGAAAAAGTACCATATATTTTTGAAGCCTTTAAAATATTGCCTAGTCACTATTACAGACTCCAAACACTGACATTTTATGTTTGGTAGATATAGTAAAACCAGTTATGAGACCAAGAATCTTTTTATATAATAAACTGAAATAAATACTTATTTTAGCAACTAAGAAAATGAAAACCTATGCTTAGTCTTCAGGTGCTTTTTAAGGAGAAAATGCAGCATCTTCAGAAAGATTCAATTAGCATCTTCTGAAAAAAAGAAGCCATGTAATTGCCTGAAGTCCATCTGCCAGTGAAAGACAGTGTCTTTACTGATATTACCTAAGGCAGTCATAAAAGGCAACTAGAAAATATTTATATTCACTCTCTTTTTAACAAATCTTACTAAGATTTCTACCGTTGATGCTCAAATGGTAGACAACTATAGAGATGAAAAATAAAACAAAAATATTATTGTGAAGATTAGAGTCTAAAGAAGTGTGAGGCTTAAAGCTTCCTAAGCTTAGAGATTTAGTGTTAACTCTGTGAATGTACATACAGACCTATAAAAACACAGATAGAGAATAAATTATTTAAAAGAATTTATAGAAACATTTGAAAATTGACACTACATATCTGTATTTAGATTGGCATCTGTATAATTATAAACACACAGTTTTCATGCCTTCTTATTCAATATTCAGGAGTTACTGTGCAAAAGATGACCTACCAAAAATTCAGACCAGGTCACTTTGGTGACTGTCTACCTCTTCACCCATCTTCCGTACTAATTAAAGAGACAACATAAAGTGATACAGGTCAGAGATCCACTTGAATTTACTTTGCCAGAGGAAGGACCTACAGAAGACAGAGTAAATTCCAGTGATAAGCGATACTGCTATCTAGTGGCAAGATTTTAGTCTACATTGTACGGGGTCGCAGTGACCTGCGATACCTGAGTGGCCCCCGCCTTTGACTCGCCAGGTCAATGTCTCTGTCATTTCTCAAACAAGCACACAAGGCAACTGCTCCCATCCACTGCCACATTAGGTCTCCCCTTCAGTCTAGTTTGTTTGGTTTTGACCATGAAACCATTTGCTAGCAGAAAAGAGCCACAAGTGTCCAATGTGATTTAGGTGTTGTTTTGGGTTTATCTAACCTCCTTTATTTCATCACCTAAAATATAGATGTAGCAATTTTTACAAAGAAAGTGTTGTATATAAGTTATGCTTCATTAATGTCTTAAAATTACTTTGAGGTCCACAGATGGTAAATGAGATCATGAAATTAAGTATAAATTTGTGACAGTAATTTTTGGGATAATAGTTCCTCAAATCCCATTAAAGCTTTCAACTGATGCTTTAAATTAACAAGAAATGCATAGGTAGATTTGCTTTTCCCCTCCTTCCACCTCCTCCCACATATTCCTTCCTTTTAAAAGCACGCTAGTTTGTCGGGTTTTTTTTAAAAAAACTCTAATGTGTGAAAGACGTGAGATGTGCTATTCCTATCTATTTATAGCTGTGTTAAATTTTTGAGAGCAATTATACTATAGTACAGTTCTTGTCCACATACTTCATGGCTCACATTTGGGAAAAAAAGAGGAAAAAACCCAAAATAACCTTTGAAATATTCACCTACAGTCTTAGTCCACTAGAGTTTTTTTTCTTTTGCATGTTTATATTTCAAGAAAAGGCGTAACACTTGAGAGACAGTATTTTCTGGCTAAAGTCTGTTTCTTCACAAAGTTTGTCTTGTAATTATGAAAAAACCTCTAATTAAATATAGATTTGTTATTGTGAATGGAAGTAGCAATGAAAATTAAAATACACTGAATTTCAAACACTGAACATTCAAACATGAATGTTAAAGTCTTCAAGAAAATTAAAAAAAATTCCTGACATATGTCAATGTCAAGCAAACCCATGGAGGAAAGGAGCAGCAGAACAGTTAGACCAGATATCTATAGCTGGCAGCAGATGAATACCTACGTGTTGCTAGATGACCTGAGAAATAAACACCTGGAGTAGTGAGGTTATTTTTATTTAAAACAAAACTACAAAAGAACCCAATGAAAATTTTTTAAAAAACAGCATAACTTCTAAATATCACCATATAATAAAGATCATGTTAAACATGACAATCAGAAAGCCATTCCTCCTCCAGGGCACACCATGACATCACTGATACAATAAATATCTTCTCTGCTGAATGTGTGGCCATGTTATCAAAGGCCAAGTATAAGCCTGTTGACTAAATATAACTTTGATGGCTTTTCCTGAGGACCTTATGGTTGTTTTTATCACTGCACACTTGGAAGAGATGTCTGGTGCACTGATGTGAGCAAAGGTCTTGCCCTGGAGTGGTGTCACGAGATATGTATCCAATGCCAGAAGCACTCCTGTGCTCCTGAGCTCTTAATTTGCATATAGCCAGAAGGACTACAGCAACAAAAATGTCCTCATTGGAAATACTTTTGCTTTCTCATGATGTATAACAACATAGAACAGTTCACATCTACTAACCAAAACTACAGTTTGTTAGAGGGCTTAGATTTGGCCAAATGCAGGCAAATTTCCATTAAGTCTGCACAAGTCATATAATTCCTCAAGTTTCTCTGTCTGATTTCAAATCCTGCCCCAAGCTGTGGGCTTTTCAAATACGGGGTGAGGGGAAGTATCAACGGAGGTTTTAAGATGGAGATGCGTTTTTTTTTTTCCCATCTTCCTTCTTGGAAATACCTGAAGCATATTGGTTGAAATTACAGTCATCAACACTACTTTAAGATAATCACCAATTCATGCTGAGGCAGTCTTTTGGCACAGAATATTTCAGCCCAAATGGTTCCATTTTAGAAAATACTTATCCCATTGAAAATAGGATCTTGGTGAGTAACGAGACTACGCTGTGCTAGCAGACATGCCAATAACATGATTAAGAGTATTACAACTAAAAGAAGTTTAGAAAAGCAGTTTCACTTTACTGAGGTAAATTACATAAACTTACAATTCTGCTGATATATTGCAATGGTACCTTTTAATGTTTCTCAGACCATGTTGTAGTTGCTTTCTCCAACAGAAAAGGGGTCAAGAAATCATCTGGGTTGAAATAGCTTTAAAATAGCTACTCTTTCGAGGAAAATGTTGGAGACAAGGACAAAAATTACTCAACTGCTTCAATTTAAAGTAACGTTTCTGTTCAGGTTTATTGCCTGCTATTGGACATTTAGTGTGACTCAGATACTTTCTTCCTTTCAACCAGAATTTTCATAGGAGCAGTTCTAATTGTATCATGAACTTTATAAAGAAATATATTATTTGTTATTTTTATTATAAAAAGTAGGATTTGAAAGGTAAATTTTAAGAAGATGAGAAAAAAACTTCCTCTCAAAACATTAAGACTTTGACAGAATTTTTTTTTTAATAATTATTTCCACATACTCTGGTGTTATCAGAAGGCAAAACCCCTTGACTGTTGAAAAAATGGCATGGGGGGGTAACAATGAACACTTGATTTCCCTAGTCTGCTCTGCTACTATGCCTCTTGTGCTAACTCTGTCTGATCCAGAGCAGGAAATAATTTTTAAAAATTAGGAAAACAGCCTTTTGTCATCCTCAGAGCAACAGTAAAGAATATAAAGCATTTAGCATGTAAAACCCCAGGGTTTTATAAAAGACTTTCTTCCTGCACTCCTGAATGTCCTAAAGCTGAATGCCATCAGTCTTTCTGCAGCTGATGACCATAAGAGTGGAAATCATTTGTTAATTTGAATTATTCAGTGTTTCACAGGGGAATGCAAGTCAGTAACTTCCCACACCCCTCCCCTACTCATAGTAGTCTCTTTGCCTCTTTGATTACACACCACCACATCCCAGTGCTGCCGTGCCAGCTTTTATGAAGCAGCAGCTGACTGGGAGTACAGAATTCCTCATCTCTTTTTCTTCATTGGCAGCCCTGCACAATTGTGGCTGGAATTGGTGTAAAAACTCCCACTAACTTCAATGGGATCAGCATTCATCCTAGTTAAAACATCAAAACTTGTTTCAGAGCACAAAGAAGCTGAAGAGCTAGCAGGAGATGGTGTGAACAAGCCTGCCTAATCCCAGCTTGGTGCAGTTATCAGGAATACTGCAAAATGTAAGAGTTTCAGCGTAATTTAAAGAGGAAGTCATGTGAAGCTCATTCAGGAAGATTACTATTGTTATTTTTCATGCCAGTGGAGATCTTGCTATCTATGAAACAGCTGTGCATGATTTTTGCCCCAAAATATTATCTTAGTTATGAGCAAGCACTTACCTCACCACTTTGCAGAATTGAGTGCAAAAGCAGGGCTGGAGCTTCAAGGGCTTCCTTCTGCTTTTCCTGTACAGCAAATTTTCTGACTGTGTGGAGTTTGCTGTAAAAACAGTACAGGTATAAACCTCACACGCTGAGGTTAGGCAGGGCTTGTTACATGGCTGTGAGCTCTGAGGAAAGGCCATCTTATCTTCCAAGACGTGTTGTCCTGTTTCCCTCTACTGATCTATTTTAGCATCCATCCTCATCAGAGGTCTGCTCCTGGGCTATAGGAAAAATCTGTGCAGTCGTGGCAGTTCAACAGGTGAAGGGAAAGGGTTCAGGAGACTGAAAGGCTTTTTCTTTTTCGACCAGGGAGAGTCCTTCCTTCCCAGGTCTGGCTGGAGAAATTTCCCTCAGACCAAATCTCCAGTGTGGTGGGTGTTGTGTGCCTTAATGATGTCCAAAGGAGAACTTTCCAAACCACTCAAATGAGAGCACACTGTCTTCTGGAGCCCCCTCTGAGCAGACACAGTGTCTGGGAAGATCCCACTGATGCAGGAGGCCTGGTTTGCAGCTGGCCAAGCCGACACAACAGTGACCAAGGCTGCTCATTGTTGGAGGTGGGCATGCAGAAAAGAGAAAAGAGGGCTTGGGAGCTCTCACAGCTCCGGAGACATTTTTGAGGACTGGGTTCAATTCATCTTGAGCTAGTCCAGTGTCATTGCAACCATGCTGCCTTTAAGAGGAGGATATGAATTTGATGCAAGCTACATCCTAAGTTTAAGTGTCTGTGGGGGCCAAGGCAACTGGGGCATTTCAGATAAGCCAAGATGAGAAGAGCATGTAGGCTCTGTGGGAGCCTGGGACTGATCACAAGCTCCTTCCTCAGGTAATACAATGCCCCAGACACTCCCTGGGAGACCACTGCAGCTGGAGTCATTTAGATAAGCCTTCATTCATTTCAATGATATTTTTACAGAGTACGTGTGTTTGTCAAAAAAATATTTAAAACTAATAGCTCCTAGGTTCCACTTCAACTATTGAGCACAGAATTAGCATAACCAAACATTCAGACAATAGGAAAATATATGAAAATATCCAATTTTACCATTTCCCAAATGAAGATTAGTAAGATGAATAGCAAATTTTGCACCTCTCCCTGTTGTTTACTGATGTTCATGACCATTAGGCAATGCAATAACACATCTGCTGTAGAAATGGAAATGTTCAACTGCTATCAACTTCCTAAGCAATACAATATGGGTTATATTTAGTCAACTGCCTTATACTTGGCTTATCATTACTGGTAAAGATTTTATATAGATTATAAAGATCACTAAGCATAGCTGGATTTAATGGTAATGAAGGCAACAACCTTGTATTACCAAATGATCATAATTCTGTGTGTACTATCAGTTATATTTTTTCTAGTTCCTGGCAAAAATATTTTGTGTAAATACCAATAAAGACACTGATTCAACTCACTTTCTCTTCATGTAGAGGAGATGTAGAGATTTCCAGTGACTTCAGTGCAAAGTGCTTTTGAGTGCATTATGAGAATGAGACTATTCATGACTGATCTGTTACTCAAGGATTAGCCCAAAGAAAATGGCATTTCATTGATCTTCCTGCTAAATGCAACATACATTATTCACACTTCATTTATTTATTATTCACACTTCATTTATTTCTCTTTAGAGAAATAAACATAAAACTTCTAGCTTTTCAAATAAAATTTTCTTTGAGATAACTTGTGAATTCTGATGAGTTTCTGGTACAGACACAGCTCATCATTCTGGCAATCGGTTTTAACAGGACTTTCTTAATTACTAAAAGAAGAAGTGAACAGACCAACGTAGTGAACGGTGGCAACTTAGTTAATAAACTTGGAAAACAAACAGATCAATTAAGTTAAGTGCAGCTTCAGAATAAAAGCTCACAGGAAAGCTGTGAAACTTTATGTCTAAAAGAAAGAAATAAATCACTTAGATATAAGAACTTAATCCAAATATGTTGCATTGCAACAAGATACATAATAAAAGAAATGCATTATTTAGTAACTTTTAAGACTACATTTCTAAAAGGACAAATGTAGGGAGTATTTTAAGTTTCTTTTTGAGACGGGAGGTTTCATATTTAGAACATGCAATGTAACAGCATGCAGGAAAAAATTTAAAGGCTTTACAGATAATATAATCTAAAAAAACCCCACCAGAATTTAAAAGGAAAAATCTGTTACATACTATAAAGAATTTTATTAGAAATATATGTATTTGATAACTGAGAGTGGTTTGTTTTCTGGAGAAAGAGAAGGATTTTGTACCTAAGGAGAACAACTTGAGACTTGCTTTGCTTTTTCCAAATATCTGATGGTCTGAAAGTATTTTAGCTTCATAAAGGAACAGCTAGCATTTGAATCAATGGCCCATGAAATCCCAGCTGCCCTCCTGTCATGATCCAATCCTGAGTGAAATAATTTGGCAGAAGTTAAACCCCTTTGCTTTCTAATCGACCTCAGAGAAATCTGGGTGGCTATGGGCAGCTAGGCTCAACTCCTGAGTGATAGCCATTTGAGTACCCTATTGTGACCAAGTTTTCTTGTGTTCTTGGGAACAGAATTAGGACTCAGAGTGGAGTCAGGTGCCAGATCACTTTATTTGGCCAACAACAAATGTACAAGGAAAAGGGAAAAGAGAGGAAGAAAAACAGGTGAAAGGAGAAAGAGAAAGATAGTACAGCACAAGGTAGATAAGTAGCTTATGAGGTAGATGCGTGTAGGAGGTAGAGAAACATCTATCAACACCAGTTGTCCACAGCAGCTCCTGCGTCACTACCACTCCTGTTGACAGTGGGATGTCGGGTCATGTGGCAGCAGGGTGTTGGTCCACTCCACGGAAAGGGATCCAGCTTCCCTGGGGCTTTGTTCATACAGATTGTTGTCTTTGTTGCAACACTCTTCCACCAGTCAGTGATTTGGCGGGTTTGTGGTGCCCAATCACATTAGTCCATGTGTCCTACACGCGCTCTTCCTTCAAGCACTTCTGCCCTCAAGCCCAGGGCCAGGCCATGTGGCCTCCATGGTGCTTCACCCTGCTCCCCAGGGGTGGGGGGCGCAGGAGGTGCACGCCATATGTGCAGTTTCCTTGGCAACACGATCCAGGGCGCCAGGCAGGGGCCACAGATGCCCCTCCCGACATGGAGTCTGAAGCACTCTCACCATCACCCCCTCACACCTCTGTTCTATCCCTCAATCTATAAGCTCTTGGTGCCCTAGTAATGAATTTTCGGTGGTGAGCCTATTCTGCCAACAATGTTGAAACATATTTTTATTCCCTTACACCTCCAACATGTAACACTCCCTGTTTTTAACTCTTTAACTGCTGAAAAAGAACTGTAGGAAGGTAAAAGCTACAAACAGGATAGGACCATTGAGATGGGAGCATCCATAGCTCAAGCAGCCAGATACATTCACCCTCTGAGCACTGAAAGAGAGTAAACAAGAGGAAACAAGGAAAGTCCAGACTGCCTTGGCACCATATCAGTTATGTAAGAGTCCATCTTGTCAAATTTTAATCTACCAAAACATTCTATTTGATCAACCTTGACAAATAAGGCCCTTGGAGGTCTTGTAGGTTTTATATATATATATAATTCCTTTCTGATCCTAAACTGTGTTATCAGAATGACTTTGAGTGCCTAATCAGAGACATCAGTCAAGCACCTTCAGGCACTATGCCACCTCAAAGTACGGGTACCCCTTACTTAATAGCCAGCTGCAGTCAATTGCCAGTGCTTCAAAAGAAAAGATGCATGTGTAGAGGAAGAGGAGAATTTACAAGTTAAATTATGGCTCTGACTCTTACAGCTGATCAACTGAAGGCATGAAGAATGAGATCTGATTATAATCACAGTCCTAATGCAAAGCTGAAAGTGTTATAAGGGCATACTGAGGGCACTGAAATCTATCCAGCTCTATTTGGGCTTAGTGGATGAAAAAAGAAATAGAGTGACTCAATCCCCATGTGTTTTTGGATGCAGGCAGGAAAATGCCTCCCCAAAGTGAAGTTAAAGAATAACTCTCTGAACAAAATGTTGCCTTGTTTTAAAGCTGTGATTTTAAAATACACATCTTTCTGGAGATGGAAAAATAGATAGGGATTCTATATTAATTACATGAGTATTAATTTGCATTCATTGCCTCTTATCCTTTCACTGGGAGCTACTGAGAAGACTCTGGTTCCCTTATTTTCATTCCCTCCCATCAAATAATTATACACATTGATGAGATCCCCCTTGAGCTTGCTCTTCTCTGGGCTGAACAGTCTCACTGTCTCAGCCTTTCCTCACAGGAGATGCTCCAGTCCTTTTATCATATTCATGGCCCTTTATTGGACTCTCTCAAGTACATCTGTATCTCGTTCTGTGGAGGCCAGAGCTGGACACAGCACTCCACGTGTGTCCTCACCAGTGCTGAGAGGAGTTGTCCCAATACAGACTAGTCTTTCTTCTGTACAAGAACTTCTAAAACATTCCAATTGCTCTAAGGAGGCTGCTTATTAAAAAAAAAAAAAAAAAAAAAAGTTTTCCTATTACTTGTTACTTCTTGAAAATATTAAAATCTTTGTATGTTGAGGCCCAGGTAAGGTATGTCTAGGCAAAAATAACAGTGTACTTTCAACATAGTGACATCCATTTTCCACAGGTTGTTCTGATAAAAATAAATGCATATATTGATCATTTGAGTACCATCAATCCATCCAGAGCAGTCATATTTCCTATGTTTATTTTTTTAACAAAACTGAAGAGAATGATCCATCTAGGTTTTGCTACATAAATTAATAGCAGGCATTAACTGTTAGTCTGACATTTCCTTCAGGTGATAAGGCCATTGATTTGAAGTTTAAAAGATACCTATGCAGAAGTTCTAGATGTCTTGTAGCAAAGCCTAACCCTGTTGCCTACAGAAAGCCAGCAGGTTCAGGTAGGAACAATCAATAACACAGTTTGGACAAATAACCACATTCACAAAGCTCCTTTTCTCTACTGTGCTCAGGGATGTCAGGCAACGTATCTGTGGCCTTCTACAAAAGCACTAGCATATACCAATAATAGCTGGAGTTGTCATAAGAGCTGGTGAATCACTGACAGAGAGATGTTTCTCAGTTGTGTTCCCGCTCCCAATGCTAAGGCAACCTAATAAAGGAGCACACATAAAAAGCTGTGCAATCATTTCCTCTAAACCAATGGATTTTTATTCAGCTTTCCCTTTTTGCAAGTTTCACCCTGATGTTGCAGATATAGTTCTGACTGCAGCTTTGGCCTGTCTATGCTGCTGGGTAGGGAAGATGCAGAATGGATTCTACTGTCCTGTTTATTATCGTCTACTCCTAAAATTCTGAAGATTTTTGAAAATTATTTGTCAGTCTCTTTGCTGTCAGGAAATGTGGGCTTTTGTTACATTAAGATGTTAAATCTTTATGCACACCCACTATGTCATGGTATTTGCCTGTCCTTGGTGTGCTGGTTGAGGAAGTGCAAGGGTCTGCTGCATTAATTTTTAGAAATACTGGTTTAAAACACACGACTATAAAGTTTAGTAGAGACCACAGTGTGATCATGATGCT